>NW_027527393.1:2351414-2420637 GCF_008692635.1 Crocuta crocuta | reverse complement strand
TTTTTGATGCATTGGGTATTACCATAGCTTCTACTATGTTATAAAAATAATGGTGCAATTTCTGACTGGAAGAATGAAATGACACATGTAGAGAAACCTCATATCTATGGGACCCTAGAAATTTATTCAAAATTGGGGGGAAGGGCAGTAGGAGACTCCTTAGTTATTTGGGAGAGGGAATAAGGAATTCATAGTTTTCAAATGAAACCCTTGATCCCAAAACAGTGATAGGGAGAAATGCTGAAGTGACCAATTTACCAAGCACCAACCTAAAGAAAGAACAATGAAGTCCCATGCCTAATATCTTAAACATGTAAATACACATTAAAAGGCTTTTGTTAAGGCATAGACTTCTAATGATGGAGACGTGAACTTGGTTACTCAGTCAGGTCTTTTCTCAGGTTCTTTAATAAAATTCTCATTTCAATAAAATGCTAAGATTCACACTTCTTGAAGCTTTCAGAATATTTATCAGTGATTAAATGTATGCCAAAAACTCTATAAGCAAATCCAGAAATTGAAAAAACTACATAATCTTAAACTGTATTAGCTTGCAAGAATGAAAATGAGAACCACATCTCTTTCCACAGAGCAGAGAGCCCTGCCCCACGGCAAAGCCTTTAATCACAAATATTTTAAATGATGCTCAGGGTGAGATTCCACCCTTCCTTTGACTGAGATTTTTTTGGTCTAGTTATACCAATGATTCTCAATTTCAGTTTACATAAAAGTCACTCATAGGGTATTTTAAAATGCAGATTCCAGATGTATGCCCCTTTTAATGCCCTACGATCCTGATCTCTTCAATTTGGTAGAACCAGGCTACAGCTACATGCATTATTTAATAAGCACGCCCAGATACTCTGATGCAGGTAGTATGGAAGCCCTAAGTTGTTAGTATCTCTGTAAGCCACATCAAATTCCTTTTGGAATGAGGTGAAGTGCAAGTAAATCATTATCTACTTAATTAATTTTAATTTTAAATTAATCATTTTTATTAGAAACTAATAGTCTGGTACTTTGATTTCTCCACTCCCTAGAAGATCTCCTTGTAGGACAAATATTTATGCTTAAGATTAGATATTTAACCTTGATTCTTTAAATAAGAAAATTTTTTTTTAATTTAAAATTTTTTTAATGTTTTATTTTTTTCTGAGAGGAGACAGCATGAGCAGCGGAGGGTCAGAGAGACAGGGAGACACAGAATCTGAAACAGGCTAGCGGTCAGCACAGAGCCCAACATGGGGCTCAAACCCACGAACTGTGAGATCATGACCTGAGCTGAAGTTGGATGCTTAACCGACTGAGCCACCCAGGCGCCCCTCTTTATATGAGAATTAACAGGCACATAACAAGTGTTGGTGAGGATGTAGCAAAATTGGAACCTTTGTACATTGCTGGTGGGAAGGTAAAATGGCTCAGCCAGTGTGGAAAATAGTCTAGTAGTATCTTAAAAAGTTAAACACAGAATTACCATATGACCCAACAATTCCACTCCCAGGTATATTCCCCAAAGAATATAAACAAATACATGTATATACATGTTCATAATAGCACCATTCACAATAGCTAGGTATGAAAACAGCTGAGATAGCCATCAAAGGATGAATAGATGAACAGATTGCAGTATACACAAAAAATGGAATATTATTTAGCTATAAAAAAGGAATGAAGTATTGAGACACTCTACAACATGGATGAACCTCAAACACATTAGGCTGAGTAAAAGAAGCCAGACCCAGAGGTCATCTATTATATGAAATATACAGAATAGTAAATCCACAGATATAGAATGCAGAGAGGGAAATGGGAAACAACTGTGTAATGAGCATGGAGTTTCTTTTTTAGGGTGCTAAAAAATGTTTTGGACCTAGATAGAGGTGGTAGTTATAAAACATTAAAAGTATATTAAATGCACTGAACTGTTCACTTTAAAACAGTTAATTTTATATTAAAATACTTAATTTTATACCTTGATAAAATATACATAAAATATAAATTATTCTGGTTTGGCTAATGAATTACTTCAATATGAAATTTATGTTAGAAGACTAAAAATTTACTTACCCATTTTATTTGCTAGATTACATAAAATACCTAACTTATATTGAGACAAAGAGATATTTTCATAAACTATTAAATCATCAGTATGATGTTTAGGAATAAGAGTTTCTGATCTCTTGCATACACTACTTCAAGGCCAGCCTCCTCTCCTGGCCAATCCTGCCTTTGGCTAACAGTTCTAAAGAATTAAAATTAAAATCCAGATACTACTTGAGACAGTGCAATGGTCGTCATATGCACTGTCACAAGCTGACAGTGCAATATGTCAGCTTGACTGGGCCATGGGTCGCCCAGACACTTGGTCATACATTGTGCTGCGTGTGCCTGTGAGGGTGTTGCTGTATAAGATTAACAACTGAACTGAAGAACTGACTAGAGGGGATTGGCTTCTCAAGGTGGGTGGGCCTCATCAAATCAGTTGAAGGCCTAAATAAAAAGGCTGACCCTCCCTCAGTTAACATATTCTCTCTGTCTGGCTGCATTTGAGTTGGTACACTGTTCTTTGTTTCTTGTTTTGTTTTGTTTTGTTTTTTGTTTTCTCCTTCAGATTTAAACTGTAATATCAGTTCTTGTTAGGCCTCAAGCCTTGAGACTGGAGCCACACCATCAGCTTCCTTCGGTCTCTAGCTTGGTGACAGTAGATCCTGTGACTTGTCAGCCTCCACAATCACATCAGCCAATTCCTTGTAACACATCTCTTTCCATATACATGTATACATCCTATTGGCTCTGTTTCCCTGAAGGACTTTGACTAATACAGAAAAGTATTACAATAAGACATTACTGATGATGAATACTTTAGTTGTTCACTACTCAGTCCAGTAGTGGACTGAATGAAGTGGAAAGAATGAAGGTCTTGAAGGAAGGAACTAAGAGAGAAAGGCCAAGAGCCTAAGGCACTTCTTTGTGAGTCTGCCAGCCAGATGGCTTGAGGGCACTGTGTATACTTGAGGAGCCACACAGCCAAGGAAGGGAGAAGAGCCCAAAGAGATGAAGGGAGCCTGAACAGGTTTTGCCTTGAAAGTAGGCTTTGCCTACTTGATAATGTTGCCTGGTGTTTTTCCTACTCCTATTGATGCCTTGAGTCCTTTTATCTAGAGGACATTGGCAGTACTTGCTGGCGTTGTGATCATAAATTTACAGTATTAATGCCAACACTCCACCCCTTTCAAAAGCCAAGTCACAGTATGAAATACGAAGCCTAACGCGCAGCTTAGTGAGGTGAAAGTAGAGCAGGATGGAAGCAGCACAGAAATACTGAGCACATTTATTCAAAAAGGGAGAGAAAGGAAAAAAAAAAAACCCTACACAATAGATATGTAAAGACCTCAGAGAAGATGTTAGGAGCAGCTAATGAGAACAAATAGCCAAATCAAAATATCAAATCTTTATATGTTGATGAGGTTTGTAAAAAAAGCATCTTCAACTTATGGTATTTAAAAATGTTGGGGCACCTGGGTGGCTCAGTCAGTTAAGCGTCCAACTTAAGCTCAGGTCATGATCTCACGGTTTGTGGGTTCGAGCCCTGTGTTGGGCTCTGTGCTGACAGCTAGCTCAGAGCCTGGAGCCTGCTTCAGATTCTGTGTCTCCCTCTCTTTCTGACCCTCCCCTGTTCATGTTGTGTGTGTGTGTGTGTCTCTCTCAGAAATAAATAAAAACATTAAAAAAATATAAATATCGGGGCACCTGGGTGGCTCAGGAGGTTAAGCATATGACTTAGGCTCAGGTCATGGTCTCATAGTTAGAGAGTTCAAGCCCTGTGTCAGGCCCACTGCTGTTGCTTCGGATCTTCTGTCCATCCTCTCTCTCTGCTCACCCCGACTCTTGCATGCTCTATCTTGCTCTCAAAAATAAATAAACATTTTAAAAAATGTAAATAATTTGGGGCGTCTGTCTGGCTCAGCGGGTAGAGCATGCAACTCTTGCTCTTTTGGAGTCATGGGTTCAAGCCTCATGTTGGGTGTTGAGGTTACTAAAAAATAAATTAATATTAAAAAGTGTAAGTATTTCTTCAACCTAAAAACATTCAAGTTAATTACAGGTTTTAATTGCATATCTTCTATACACAGACCACTGCACCAGATCAGAAGTGACACTGGCCTCGCAATGAAGAAACTTTTAAAAACACACATACGTACTGCGTGATGACAACAATAAAATAAGACTAAATTGTGTTAACAACAGATTCCTCTTTCTTCATCTAAGATGTAGCCTTTTGGACAATATTGGCTTCTTTTATGTCTCCTGACATAAGGACGGATCTTTCTGTTGTCTGCACTTGGTAAGCACACAACCATATGCTGGCTGTGTGGATGAGCGGAGTTGAGTTTGCCTGAAGTATAAGGGCATCCTCATGGGAATACAAACAACAAAACAGGCCAGATAAAGCAGTGGGGAGGGATCCAGCATAGTCACATGACACTGAGAGAATCTGAGGACACTAAGGAGAGGAGCACATTGAAAAGAATACTGGATCCCTGGCATCCCCAAGACCCCTTTTAAGCAACCGAGTCAGATATAAGTCCTTTTACACAAAGCTCTTGCTTTGGGTCATGGCTACAGATGCCTTACTCAAAGGGAATCTAACAGGCTGATCTGCAAGGTGTCCTGTTAACCCAAGTAGCGGATGGATCCAGTAGGATCTTCCCTCAGGCACAGTGAAGGATTGCTTTCAACCAGGGCCCAGGAAGAATGTCTGTGGAGGTCTGAGGTAGGGAAGCTGGGCCATCCAAAAGATGTCTCAGGTCAACGGAGGGCCTGTTGTGGGGCTTCTGAGATTGCACTCTGCGTGTCCTTGTTATAATTAACTCCTTGCCTATGAGCTATCTGAACGTGATCTGAAAGAACTTGGCTTGGGGTGGGTGGATGAGTGAATGTGCACGCACATGTGTGGGAGCCAAGTGTGTGCACACATACATACACACCAGGATACATTTGCGGAAGGGCAGGGAAAGAAGACAAGAACGGAGGAGCATTAAGCAGAGGTGGTCTGAGGTGGAGGGGAATGAAATGGAGATGTGAAAAGAAAAAGCAGTGAAGATACATTTCCTTTGCTTGTCACTGGGCCTGGGGCTGTACCCACGTGCCTCTGGAAGTCATGATGCCTCTCTGGCAACATGAAGTTCTTCTTCATTTCTGAAGAATCCAGAAATAAGACCCAGGAAGCCTTCTAAAGGATGAAAACATGAATCCTGGTAACTTGAGCATGGTAACAAGGAGTCTGGTGTTATTTTCAGAAGTCAGGCTCAAAGAGTCTCAGGAATGAGAAGTGCCAGAAGCTTATTAGTGTGGCCAAATGACACAGGAATTTCTGAAAACACTGTTGGCTTGTTGTATTACAGGGGCATCTACTTAGAATCAAGACTTACTTTTTCTTGATTATAAAAATAATGCATGCTCACTGTTGAAAATTTAGAAAATAAAGAACGCACACAAAAATACAGTGATATATAGATGTACGTATAATCTGATAGTCCCAGAACTCTCATAAAAATTGGTCTGCTACAGAGGTTTTGTCTGAACTTAGACATGGACTGTAACAGTGAAGGAATTATTTTAGTTTAGAATCAGTTACCTTATACCAGTTTGCAAAATATAACTTTTGGACACTGCAATCGACATGAACCAACAGGTCATGAACCAGAATTCTGGGCTTTAAGAAAATATGGAGCTAGTACATTTTCCATTACAGCATGCCTTGTGTGTGCTGGCATGTGTGGCCAATCTGAAGTCAACTGCGTTGTTCTGGATCAGTGGCCACAGACAGACCTAGCTAAAGAAACAGGCTGTTTGACTTGAGGCACTGTGCTTACTGAAATAATTTCTGCTGTACCCAAGAACAAGCTGCTCTTTCATGTTATAATGAAGTTATTGTCAAGTGTGCTTTGGGAAAGCACCTAAAAAGTTTTTAATATTATTATAACCTGTCATAAACAAACACCACCAGAACATTAGAGCATGAAAGATCTGGAGTGGACCCAGCTGGGTGAGGGTAAGGTGGAGCTCAAAGCTG
Organism: Crocuta crocuta; assembly: GCF_008692635.1. Taxonomy (NCBI): domain Eukaryota; kingdom Metazoa; phylum Chordata; class Mammalia; order Carnivora; family Hyaenidae; genus Crocuta; species Crocuta crocuta. The sequence continues at coordinate 2,414,561 of NW_027527393.1, read as the reverse complement.
TGTCCTCAAGCCTGTAATAGAGCCCACAGTCTTGCTTCCAGCTGAACTAGGAGCTTTTTGTCCTATGATCCAGGGACACAAAATGGGGAGGAATACGGGCCTCTTCCCTCTTGCCCTATTGTTTATTTTACCTGAGAAGCTCCCTTTTTCCAGTGCTTTCCCCCTCCAATGTAACTGGTCCTTAGCAAAGTGTTTAAGGGTTAGTGGGTGCTGCAAACAAATGGCTTGAACAAAATTTGTATCCCCAATGAGCCAGGCGTCCTCCCCACCTCTAAGTCCAGAGGCCCACAGCAACTACACACGAACTAAGAAAACTTGGATTCATCATAGCTTTCCTTTCTGCCCCCAGAGCTTTATTCTTCTGCTAAAGAGTACACAGCAAATTCAGTTGATTCTATGACTGGCTTTTTCATTACAAAAACAAGTCACTTCAAAGTATCTGTTGAGCTAAGTTGCTGATCTAAAGCAAGAGCTGCTCTTAAAAAGGAGCTTGCACCCATACCTGTCAGGTGTGTAAGTGATTACTGTTCCCATAATATTGTGAACTGCAAAAGAATAAGAGGTGCATATTCACAACTACTCATCATTGCTGCTTAATCATTCCTTTTTCTACTATAACCAAAGTGTAATGGACAACTGGCATTACAAAAACACCTTAGAAAAAATTAATCACCTCATCATATATCAGTAACTAAATGCTATTAAATGAGGGGCGCCTGGGTGGCTCAGTCGATTGAGCGCCTGACTCTTGATTTTGGCTCAGGTCATGATCTCATGGTTCGTGACGTCGAGCCCCATGTCGGGCTCTGCACTGACATCATGGAGTCTGCTTGAGATTCTCTCTCTTCTCTCTCTCTCTCTGCCCCTCTCCTGCTCATGTGCACCCTCTCTACCTTCTCTCTCTCAAAATAAAAACTTTTTAATGTTATTAAATGAAAGACAACATAATTATAATATGGGACTTAGACAAAACTAACAATAGCTCCTAAGATACTGAGATAGACAACAATAATAAGATTACTGAACATACCTGAACTAATTCTGCCTTTAACTCTTCTTTTTCCTCCTCAGACAGCATGCTAGAGAAGTCCGCACTGGCTACTGCATCTTCATCTCGCCCTTGCAATGGTTCGGTCTCCAACAACCCTTTAGGCAAGATTGATAAAAACATAATGCAATTAAAAAAATAAATTTAGCCGACTTCTGTTTCCACAGCCTGGAGAACTAGATGCCTTCACTGACCCTCCTGCTGAAAAACAACTAAAAATTCCAGGGGAAAAAAAAAAGCTTTCTAAATGGGTGATGAACTGCCAAGAAAGTAAAGAATACAAAGAAGCCAAAAAACTAAGCGAAAGTGGGAAGCCAGAGGTATAAACAAAAGAAGTTTTCATTAGTTCCACATTTGCCACCCAGATGAATTCCAGCTTTGGCTTTCACTGTCCCCCGTGGCTCCTAGGGCCACCCAACGAGAGGGGTTTAAGGTGACAGTTGTACATAAATCCACATGCTCTCAGGGCTGCACCCCAAGAGGTAGGTGAACTGGAAATAAATACCCTTGCACAGAAATCCGCAAGGCAACAGCCTGCCTTGACACTCAGCACTAAAGGGACAGCCAAAAGTGCCTCCCTGACATGCATAACCCTGAGTGGGACCGTGTGTGAGCTGGCTACTTGGATGCACGTTACATGGGTGGTCCAAATGAAGCTCGAGATGAGAGAGTATTGTTAATTTTTTCCCACTCTGGATGTGGAAATATGTGGATACAAAACCAGGAGCAGCAGCAGCTGGGAGGAAACATTGCAGACAAACTGATTCTGGCAGAGGGAAAAAGGAAGTGCCTGGGTTCTTGATGACATTGTTGTGCCACAGAATGATCCCCGGAACAGTACAACTTCTAACTTGTTAGGTGAGAAAAATGCCTTATCATCCAAAAAATAAAGACGTTTCCCAGTAGAGGCCCTTGGCATCTGGATCATGCAAATCTGTATGTTCTCTGGAGGATCCAGGAAATCGGCTCCTGCAGACACGGAAGCTTTATTTTGGACATTTCTACATCTGTGCGGAAAGGAAGGCCTTTTAGTAAACTGTCCTGGAACAGATAGTTATCCACGTAGAAGAAATAAAATTGGATACCTTCACACCATTCACAGAGATTAAATTACAAACATTTTAGAAGACAATAGGATTTATGAACCTCTAGGTAGGAAGGGAGTTCTTAAGACACAAAAAAGAGCAAATCATGAAAAAGAAGGATGAATAAAATTACAAATGTCTCTTCATCAAGTGCACTATATAGAGAATTGAAAGACAAGCCACTAGTTGGAAGAAGATGTCTCCTACATGTGTAACTAGCACAAGATGCATTTCCAGAATAAATAGAGTTCCTACAAACCAGTTTTAAAAATGGTAATAACCCAATAAAAATATGGGCCAAAGACCCAAAACAGATTCACTATAGGGAGAAATCACAAATGGTTAAAAAACTCAAGAAAACATGCTTGGCCTCATCGAAGTTCAGGGAAATACAAATGAAATCAATGCACACCCACTGGTTTAGTCAAAGTTCAAAGTCTGACATTATCGAATGTTGATGACTGTGTGGAGGATGGAAACTCTCATACTTTGCTGGCAAGAGTATAAAGAGAGATAAATGACTTGAAAAATAATTTAACATGATCTAGTAAGTTCACACACCCTACCATCTAGCAATTCTACACCAATGTACGTATATACGTGAGCCACTCGTATATGAGCGGCGGAGGTCATTAATAAGAACTTTTATGGTAGCGAGAACTGAGAGTCATGCAAAAGTCCACAAACAGGAGAATGCGCAAGTAAATCCTGGTGCATTTACACCACCACACATGACAACAGTAAAATGACTGAGCTACAGCTACACATACATGGATGAAACTCAGAAACAAGCTACTGAGTGAAAAACACAAATTGCAAAGGAATAATAAAATATGCTCCCACCCATATGAAGGCCAAAAACATATAAACCTAAATAAAATGTTCCTCAGAAAAGAAAAGCAAGACTATGATAAAACTAACTCAGGACAAGGGTTTTCTCTGAGAGAGGGTAGGTATGAAAGGCAGCAGGAACTTATAGAGGATCTGTATCGGGTTAATGGTAGTGTTCCATTTCTGGGACTCTGAGTTTCTGTGTATGAAGATTTTCTACACTTTAAATATATTTTGTAAATATTCTTTTGTATGTATATCATTATTTGATAAAACAATTAAAAATAAATTTGATCTCGGGGCAGATGAGTGGTTCAGTCAGTTGAGCCTCTGACTTCGGCTCAGGTCATGATCTCACAATTCATGGGTTCGAGCCCCGTCTCAGGCCCTGTGCTGACAGCTCAGAGCCTAGAGCTTGTTTCAGAATCTGTGTCTCCCTCTCTATCTGCCCTTCCTCTGCTCACATTCTATGCCTCTCTCTCTCTAAAATAAATAAAAAACTCAAAAGAAAATAAATTTGACCTCCAGTCAAAAAAGAAAAATAATTATCCTACAATATTGGAACATTTTAGATAAAGAGAATAAAAATATGAACCAATCTGCAAAGTTCTCAAGCTGGACCCACTCTTGAGTCTCCTGTACCCACATCCTTTTGTCTGAATCAACAGGGTACCATCAGCACCTTGTCTCACTGCTGATACACCGACACACATCAGTGAAAGTGGCATACTGCTGATCCAAGCCCATCAGATTCTTGTCCCATCTGCCTACTCCAGAGGCCAGTTTCAATGCTAAATCATTTGCTTTTTCATTAGTAATACCTGTTCATTGTAGAAGATAGAAAAATAAAATTATCCATTATTAATTGAAATTACTGTTCGTCACACTACCCAGAAATAAATATCATTTTGGTCCATCCTTACTAGGTATTTCTTCCATGCATAAGTATACATTTTCTTGTATATATTTATATGCATTTACTGTTGTGAACTTGTTTTATTCAATGAACTCATGAAAATCCTTTATGTCTAAAGACACACAGCCACATTTATATATTTTTGACAGTTATATAGTAGTTTGTCTCATGTATGATTGATAACTTATCCTGTTTACTGGGAAGTTACAGTGAACATCTCCTAGTCAAATCATTAGGCAAAATCTTGATGATTTCCTGTACATTGTATTCAGAGTCAAAGGACATGAACTTTTTTTTTTAAGTTTATTTATTCATTTTGAAAGAGACAAAGACAAGTGCGAGTGGGAGAGGGGCAGAGACAGAGGGAGAGAGAGCGTGCGCAGGAGACGGGCAGAGAGAGAGAGAGGGAGAGAGAGAACCCCAAGCAGGCTTTACACTGCCAGCACAGAGACCCTTGTGGGGCTCAAACTCATGAAGCCGCAAGATGATGTCGACCTGAGTAGAACCAAGAATTGGATGCTTAACTGCTAAGCCACCCAAGCAAAGGCCATGAACATTTTGAAAACTGCTGCCTAATTATCCCTCAGAAACTGTGTCAGATTTATGCAAACATCAGCAGCCTATGAGAATATCTGTAGATTCTTAATACAGCAGTGTTAAGTTGGTCATTGAAAGGGGAGAAAACTGGTCCTTTAATTCTGCTTGTAAATATATTTTTTAAATGCTTATTTATTTTTTAGAGAAGGAGAGTGTGTACGCATGCTAGCGAGTTGGGGAGGGGCAGAGAGAGAGGCGGACAGAGGATCTGAAGCTCTGCGCTGACAGCAGTGAGTCTGATGTGCGGCTTGAACTCACTAACTGTGAGATCACAACTTGAGCCAAAATCGACACTCAACTGACTGCGCCATCCAGGTGCCCCCTGACTAGTAAATATTTATGATGTGGTTGATGTATTTTCAATGTTGTAGAACTGTCTACATCAAGAACTAGCAGCAATTCCAAGCACAGATTTAATAAATGGGCCCAGTAGGTAAGCAGCCCCCTGCCCTGGAGGTTAGGGTTAAAGAAGAGCCCTTGTAGGAATCTCTAAGACACTCTGGTCTCCCTACCTCAGCTGTGCTCAGGAACTAAACAGCTACTGCGTAAACTTAGCTAGGGCACAAATTCTCTCTCTTCCCCTCTCTTGACAGGGTGAGAGGACACATGCCAGGTACTCAGACTTCTCAAGACATCAAACATCTTTAGTATCTTCTTACGGTCTAGAAAAAAGACAATTCAAATCCATTGTCATTGACAATATGTGAATTGGGAAACTTCCAGTGAATTTAGGGAAGGAGGGAATTTAGTTTCCAGGAGGTAGCTTCTTCTTTTCAGGGGAAAAGAACATAGACCTTATGAAGTGAGATTCCGTGTGCTGGCCTTCAGCTCTGATGTGTCACATGTGCCATTCTGCGGCAACATCATGGGTCTTTCAAAGTCTCACCCCCAGAACGCAGCCATTCAAGAAAACTCACAACCACGTTCCTTGTTGGTTCAGGTCTAATTAGGCCAGTTACCTTCTTCACTCTTGTTTGAAATTAAATGCCAGGTGCCCACCTTCTTTTCCTACTTCTGCACCTATTTCCCTGCTGCATCCTCTTCCAGTGGCTGTTCTTGAGTCACACAGTTCAGCCCAGGGAGCCATGCAAACCCAAACAAAAAGAAAATATGGCCAGCTGGATTCAGTAAAATATGCTCAACTCACCTCAAATTATGAGGTCAGAGGTTAATTCCAGAATCTAGGAGTAGGTGAAAGAGGAGTTGAATAAGGAAGTGATTCACCAGTGGAAGTGAGTCAGAATGGGGAGGAAAAATAAAAGCAAATCGTAAGGGATACCAAGTGACAGATGAGAATGTGAGAGGGCAGCACGAGTATAAAATGACCTAGTTACTATGGAAGCAGGTTTTAGAGGTGATTAGAAACATAGTTTTAATAAAGGCAATTATCAGTGGGAAAAAAAATCACTCAAGAAACATAATTTTTTTTTTTAAATATTTTTTATTTATTTCTAGGAGAGAGAGAGAGAGAGCGTGAGCAGAGGAGGGTCAGAGAGAGAGGGAATCACAGACTGAAACAGGCTCCAGGCTCTGAGCTGGCAGTCAGCACAGAGCCCGATGCGGGGCTCGAACCCACGAACCGCGAGATCATGACCTAAGCGAAAGTCGGACGCTTAACCGACTAAGCCACCCAGGCGCCCCAAGAAACATAATTTTTAGCAGACAGCAGTACGTTATAAACATAGACAACATCTCCAAATGTGCAAACTATGCCCCTTTGTCTGGCATATTCCCCCTTTGCCAGGGAGTCAGACCATAGGGAGTTCTACCATCTGTGGGTTTGCCACTAACTACAAAGCAGACTTGACCTGTGTTCTCATCTGTAAAATTGATAACCTTATGGGATCATTGTTAAGATTAAACGATGTTAAATCAATGGAGACATGTGAAAATGTTATAAAAATTTTTAAATTTCTATACAAACCACAGTTGCATATTGGTGAAATTGCGTGTGGTAGTTTTAAAAAATATATTAATGTGCTATATTCTCTTTTGCTTCTCCAAGAAGAATATAGTATTTTCCTAGCTGTTCTAAGGCTTCCACCTGTCTGAAGTGGTACAGAGGAACAAACGAAACACAAGAAAAAGATTCATATTTAAATTCTTGGCATTTGACATTGGATTCGCCAGAAAGACAAAAGCTTGGTAAAATGGGCAATTTCTTAAGGAGAGGATGTTCTTCATATTTTATTTCCCTCTTCATATATCATCAGAAGCCAAGCCCAGGACACCCAGGCCAGGGAGTTCCCTTAGGTACAGAGTGCATTAGAATTTGTCAAGGGCACACGTCTCCCGTTCCATTCCTGGAGATGGTGGGAAAAAAGAAGAAGGGAGGAGACAGATGTGCCGAGATGTGTATGTGTAATCTTTCTCTTTGGGCTTTGGCCCAGAAAGATGGAGATTCTGTTTGCATCTCCACTTCCCACTGCTGTTGTTCTGAGATGCTTCAACCCCCACCCCCCTTGGTTTCCCTTAACTTCTCCTTTCTTTGAATAGTACCTTCACTTAACTCCCTTGAATGAGGCACCCCTTTAAGCATGCCATCCATCTGCTTCTTTCCTAGTCTCTGACTAGTACAGGAAGCCTGCTCTAATCTCTTTTATGGGCTCTAGGAAAAATATCTTTATGGCTATCCCACACCAACCTGGAGCACAGCCACATCCTTGTAAAGGGACATAATCTGCTTGGAGGCCAGGCACCAGCCCTTGGGGTTTAGTTCCTTAATTCACCTTCTGCAGTCAGTTAACCATGCATGGGGTCCAGAACCCCCCAGAGCACCTAGAGAGAAACCTGTCACCTTGATAAGGGGTTGGTGCTCCTGCAGCTGGGGCTGGGGTTACTGGCTCTGGGTAGAGGTCTGGATAGAGGAAGAGGAGAGAACTTGCCAGTAATGAAAAGCAAAGTGAGGCTGAATCAGCTTGGAAGGGCTACTGGGCTCAAACCCGATGGAGGAAGACAAGCTCATGAGTAATATCTTCAGAAAATGTCAGCACAAGAGGACATGATGGTCCCAGCTGAAGGGTCAGCAGGAAAAACAAACCATTGCATGGACTCATCCTGTTTCCGCATACCAGATACCTCCTTAAGTCAGGGCAAAAGAAAAGGGGAGCTGAAAAAGGAGAAATCTGAGCTAGAGGGAAATTTAACTGAGGAACTGAATATTATTAAAGGGGTCTTAAAAAATTATTCCACTGGAAATAGACAAACCTATTTTTCTTCTCTACTACCCAAAGCCCAAGGGCTCCTACCCAGATTGGGTATAGGTCAGTAAATAAATAAGTAAGTAGGCATACATATGTACAAGATATAGTGTGAATACAGTTTGTGATCCTGCTTCATGAGTATTTTGCATAAAAGACAGCATTTTACTTTTATTTAAATGCAATAAAATATACACTTTAATAAGGGTAACACATATTCACAGTTCTGACTATAATGCAGGAATTGTGTATCTCCATTGGCTGGGTCCATTTTTGGGAAGCAGGTAGGTATTAAGGTACTTGTCAAATGCTACCATATGCCTGCTTTCTCTACACCTACAACTGGCCATGATGACTCAGTAAGTCCTAAATGTAGGGCTGAATGACACAACATATCCAACCAGATCCAATGGAGAGGTCACTGTGGGCTGGTCCCAGCTATGAAACCTGGGTTCAGGGTCTGACACAGTTGTAAGTTGTTGGCTTCTAAGTTGGGCTAGTCTGGTCCAGGGCCTATGCCTCTCCCTGTCCTACAATCATACAAAGAAAAGTAAACAAATGTTGGCAAGTACAAATCAAGAAATGAGCTTTGGATTAAAATGCCGCCTTCAACCTCGACATGAAATCACCCACTGGCATCAACAGACTTTTAATGCATTGTGTTGAGCACTCCAGTGCATTAGGTCACGGCTCTGTGTATGTGATTACAACAGCACCGACAGCGAGGAGTTAAAAATGACTATAAACCGGGGCACCTGGGTGGCTTAGTCGGTTAAGCGTCCGACTTTCGCTTAGGTCATGATCTCGCGGTTCGTGGGTTCGAGCCCCGCATCGGGCTCTGTGCTGACTGCCAGCTCAGAGCCTGGAGCCTGTTTCAGTCTGTGACTCCCTCTCTCTCTGACCCTCCCCTGCTCACGCTGTCTCTCTCTCTCTCCTAGAAACAAATAAAAAAACATTAAAAAAAAATGACTATAAACCATGATTTCAGATCAGTGACATATCTTGCATTGTTGGAAAATATATAAAAGTTACAGAATTTCTTTTAAATAGGAAAATAACCTTGCATATATTTGTGTGTGCAGCCATATTAAGGAATTAACAAATATGGCTATGTAACCAAACAAAGGAAGAAAAGCACATATTTTCAAAAAGAATGTAAAATTATTCCAGGACTTAATCAAAAGAAAGAATGATAGGCACCTGGGTGGCTCAGTTGGTTGAGCGTCTGACTTTGGCTCAGGTCATGATCTCGCAGTTGTGGGTTCGAGCTCCGTGCTGACAGCCAGCTCAGAGCCTGGAGCCTGTTTCGGATTCTGTGTCTCCCTCTCTTACTGACCCTCCCCTGCTCACGCTCTCTCTCTCTCTCTCTCAGAACTAAATAAAACATTTAAAATAAATAAATAAATAAATAAATAAATAATAAAAAGAAAGAATGAAATAAAATAAATAAAAATCCACCCTGGTTTACATAATACATTTAAGGCTGTAATGTCTATTACTTACTTATATTTTCATTATGTTTGGTAAAATCACTTCAGGCATTCTTTAAACATAAAACTTTAAAATATCTCCATTTATTCTCTCTGGGAAAAACTACTCAGTTAATCTTACTGTTGGATTTATGGCTATCTTTAAGTGCACAAAAACGAATACATGTTAATTCAAGGAGGGTAGAAATTAAAGACATAATAAAATAAGTTTATTCATTAGAATCCTTTCTTCTGCACATTTACTAAACCGAACACAAAAACCTAAGTATTATTTCTTATGCGCCTCCATTATGAAACTGCTTTTCATTTATTTACCAGAAACCTGTATATAGCCTATTATTGAATCACATTTTTTTCCCTGCTGTCCTGGAGTTTTGGCAGTGGTCTCACATGCTAAGAAGAAAAATGGGAACTTTACACCCCCACATCCCAAAACCAAGGTGTGACCCTAGTGCCTGACATGCCAATAGATTTTATAACTGGTTCTGCTGGGGTGGGATCACCTCCCCTAGCCTTTGAGTGAAGGTGAAGAAGTGAACAGGGAGGGACTGGCTTGTAGGAAATTTGCATATACAGACAAGCAATGATTAAAGACAAATAGTACTCTCTTCTCCAGAGATCACTGCTATAAAACCTTCATGCACATCTTTCTATATCTCTTCTTATATCTGCAGTACACACTTCTCCCCGCCACACACACACTTCTTAACATCTCTGAAATTGGGATGCTTCCTACAATCAATGGTGTCTTACAATTAATTAGCAGCCATTTTTTTCCTTAGTAATGTATAAAACAATAGGTATCTTAAAATCTTTAACATCTTATGGAAAAATCTGATACATAGGTATATACATATTAAATTGAATATATCTTTTGTATATATTAGATATTAAATCTATATATTTAAAAATGAGATTACACTATTTTGCAACTTGATTTTTTTTCAGACAACGTTGTCTTCTCATCTTTTTTTCACCTCATCTGAAAGCAGACCCTATCAAAGGGCCCCAACTGATCCTGTAATGCATCTGGTTTGCCCAAACATTTACCAGTGTCTGGTAAATAATAATCAGTCAGTACATGTTAGCACCCAGTTGGGTCATACTTGAGTGAAATTCTTTGATCAGAGTCAGTTGTAAAATTCAAGTGCAATGAGAAAAAAAATATATGGTATTACTCTGTCCTCAACATGTTAAAAAAAATTCACTGCAGAGACAAGCCACTCACATACAGACCTTAAGTAACAGCAGTGCATGGTAATACACAATCACACACAAAGCAATGGCCTGGGGAAACCTAAACCGTCACACCATGCTCTGCTCATACTTCGGCCCACTTCCTAGAAGGAGTCGTATGTTCATGTGGCACTAACCCTTCTGGTCATTGCTTAATGGACTAGGATAAACCTCTGGCTCAGAAGTAGCCTCTGGGTTCCTCTCTCAAGATTTTAAACTAAGAGACAAAGGATGGATTGTTGGAAATCAGGTTAAATCGGGTACCGGCAGAATTAGTAGAGTGTAGGCCTAAATCTTCCTCAGAGCTGCCTTTGGTCACGGGTTTATTCATTCATCAGTCATTCAAAAATACTTACCGAACACCTATGAGTGTTGTGCAGCTCTTTGCCTTCATGGAATCCTGCCCATCCTAAGGTAAGTCCTTTGACTTCTGAATTTCCGTGAGCTTTCTCTTTATCCTTAAAATAAACCCAAATGTCTCTTTCTCTTTTTCACACACAGAAACTCTGAATTAAACAGAGACAATAATATTATCAAATCCAGGGAAAAGAGAGATCATTATGCACTCTCTACTGAATTTTAGCTCCATGACTTCAATGATTTGCCATGACAACAAAATCAGTTAATTAAAAGTTTGATAAATCATTTTTGCCCCAAACTTTCTGTAAACCTGAAGTCATTCACTTTGTCATTTGTACTGTCTTTAAGATGTTCTCTGAAATAAATGGTTTTGGAGGCTACACTCTGAAAATTCATAGCCCAGCCCCCATCACTCTCAGAGGGCAAGGAGGAGACAGCAGTCACCCAGCCACACACACTATGCCAGTAACATTGTCCCAGGCAGTAGGATTCTCTGAGACAGATGCAACTGTAACTGACAGTTTTTGGGCTATGGTCTCTATCTGGATTCTGAAGGCAGATCTGGTCCCTAAAATTTGGCTTTGCCACGGTTTATCTGGAAACAACCTTGTACACGCATAGAGAAAAGCACAGGGATCCAGGCTAAACCAGGAGAGCCAGAGATACTCCTGGGACTACACTGACTATGCCTGGAGAGGCCAACCAGGAATTTCCTGGAGGGGAGGGTACAAGACTGGATTCCTAGAGTTCCTGAGTCATCCACACCACAACTGTAGGTTTGTCTTTAGGAATGTGTTCTCTTTACCTGCCATGAGAAATGACAGATGAGTGTTCTCTACTCCAATGTTTGGGGCTGGACTCACCATGCCTGGCTCATCACAGCTAGGGCCTCCTGACAAGCATTGGTCAAGTCAGAACCATGGTTCCATTATATTATGTGGCCAAGGGTAGTGTTGGGGTTCCCAGAGGAAAAGCCTAAAGCCAAGTATCTAAAATAAATTGGGTTGTTTTCCAAGATGCCTGTTACAGGTGAAGTCCAGTCTCAAAGTACAAGGTTGTGTCTAGGAAATAAGTAAAGCTGTGTCCAAGACGAGGCACACAGTAGAGAGGAAACTCTGAGAGCCTGAAGGAAGTGCTCAGAAGTTTCCTGCAACAGCTCTGCACAGGCTCCTACTGGCTTTGAGCTACAGCCAAGGACCTGCTTGCTCCTTCCTGCCTTCTGGGCATAAAGGCTTTCTGCACTGCATAGTGCCATCTTTGGTCAGACAAAAGGGCCTGGAACGAGAGGCTGGAGTGGACTCTGAAGACCCTGAGGGCTCTGGACCCACTCTCTCCCTCAGCAATGCTGTCAGCACTGGTCTCTTCATCACACTGCGCTGTATCAGTGTCTCTATTTCCCACCTTGTGTTGAATCTATTGCATGACATGTCTTACCTCCTGTAGCAGAATGTAAGCTAATGAATGAAAGCCAGTTTCATTCAGCTTGGGAGCTCTGCTTTCCTAGCATGATGATATGAGGGCGGACCACAGATAAGACCAAAATGCACAAGCTGTGCCTTGAGCCACTGATGAGAAAAAGTCTCTCAAAAGAGTCACTTAGGATCAATGACCTGAATGTCACAGTCGTGTGCAAAAGTGACTACAGACGCTCAAATGACTGCAAGGGTGATACTCTCCCTTCTACCAATCCCTCTTGGGAACTATCAGTTCTTCTTAATGGGACAGTTTCTTCCATCTTCTCCTTCAGATTCTCTGAGAGACAGCAGTTTCCCTCCTCTTTGCTGAACCCCAACCCCCATCCTCCCTCACAGGTAACTGTCTTACATGAACCACAGGTGCCTCTCCTTATCACTGCCCAGTCCTAACAAAATATATACAGAATTGCCATCAAGCTGCTCTTGTTGTGACGCCTCCTGGCCTTGAGAAGTCAGTGAAGAACACCAGATGCTCCACTGCAACCAGGCAGCAGAATAATCTTCTGTCCACAAAGGATCATTTTGGGATCCTTCTCTCAGAATCCCGTTAAAATATATCCTGAGACCAGACCAAGGCTGTGCCCTGACACTGAAACCATATTTAAAGGGGAATAAATGCTGCTTTAACTGTGAGAACTTTCTCTCAGCAGCTGATCAATTACTCTATTAAGGGAAGAAGTAGAATAAATGTTTTCTTTTTAACCATATGGTATGTGCCAGGTGTGTTAAATATTGTGTCTTGTCTCCAGAAACACACTAGGCAGGTGGCATCAAAACAAAAGGTCTCAGATTTTATCCAACTCATAATGTAACAAGTTAGCCTGCTAGTTCCCTAGATGCTGGAGACCCAAGGTTCCTGTTCAGAAGCTCACAGCACCACAAATAACATGAACATCATGTTCAGTTTTGTGCCACCGGGTGACATGGAGGGGCCTGGATGGAAAGTGCTCACACTGTGGGTTTGCATCACAGCTAAAGAACATTGGGCTCAGGGAATCAAAATCATTTATATTAAGCAGTTAGCAAACCTGCCTAACCTTCGCTGTGGAGGGAGACATGATCTTTATTCCACTGGACAGGATGCAAACTTGACTTCTGCTCTAGAGAGAGACATTGTCTCTATCTACCAAGGCTATTCACTATATATATCCTTGAAAAAATTGTCCAGGAAAAAGGCAATTAGCATCTCTGCTTGCAAGATCTACAGAGAAGCATCTTCCATGGGTGGTATTTCATCATTTTTCAAATTAAGAAATGTTGGTTCAGAATGTTAAATAATTTACCCAATCCCACATATTTGATGAGTGAGAGGCTTAAGATTTGAATGCAAATCTATCAGGTTACAGAGTTCAGGCTTTTTCAACTTGACCACAATACCTCATGGACAAGTCAGGCAGGAAGTAAAATGTCTATCCCATCCCAGAAAACGCTCCATAAAACCTCTCTGTTCAGCAAGACTGAGGTTTACTGATGGTTGAGGTGTAGCTTTAAAATACGCAGCACCCCCCCCCGCCCCACCCCCTTCCAGTACTGAGCACTGAGAAGGGTGCAGAGTAGGTTTTCATCTCTTAAAACCTCTCACATAGAAGTTTCTCAACTAGTGTTTGTTGAATCAATCCCTGGGGCTACAAAGTCAAACTATCAAGTCCCCTTGAAGGCCTCGCCATATCTTTTCATTGTCTGTCATGTTTGTCTATTCTTTTTTAACTTCCATTGCTATAGCAGTGATTTAGGCTTTTTAAATATATATTTTTTAATGTTTTATTTCTGAGAGAGAGAGAGAGACAGCGTATGCAGGGGAGGTTGTCAGAGAGAGAAGGAGATACAGAATCTGACACTATCTCCTTAGACTACTGCAATCTGAGCTAAATGTTACCACCTTGCTTCACTCTTTAAACACAACCCAATATACACAACACTCAAATTAATATTTTGAACACAGTATTTTCATCCTGTCAAAACTCAGTTCAAAAAATATTCAATGGATGGAATTGCTTCCAGCCTAAATTTGAAAATTCTTATGCGAGCATCCAAAACCACCCATGGCTGGCTGCAAGTAATGATTCCAACTAGCCTGGCTTGGATTTTCCCACTAAGGCCTCAGAGCCAGCCAGGCTGTCCATATGCCATGTCCCTCAGTTATGCTCTAGTCAGTCCTATTTCCTTCACCCTCAAAGCCTCTCACCCCTTCCTCCTCAGTTCCTTCAAAGAATCCTACCAAGTTGCCAACAACACTAGAATAAATAACATGTTGTGTGCCTTAAATGTTGACTTTCTTGCCTTCTCTATATATTATATGCACTACTATATATACATTACTACTAAAGATCTTATAGAGATAAGCTACATTACAACTTGCATTTTACATGGCATTAAGACACATGATACTATATATTGCCATAATTATAGTTAAGCAATTTTGTGAAGAAAATCCTTCAGACACTGTCCTGTAAACGTTTATTGTCCTTCCTAAAATATGAAGAACATATGAGTCACCACTATTAATAGCACTGTTTTCTAAAGTTTTAATTTCACTCAATAATGCAGCTAAAAAAAAGAAGTCATATTTGTAATGCTCAGCCTGAAAGTGTACTAATATAAAGAAAGATTTTATGCATTTTACTAAGTATTTTATCTGAAGATGCTTATGAGGTTGTAGTAGCTTACATTGTTATACTTCATCTTTCCATTTAAAATATGCTACTTAGCTAACAATCCACATAGTTAGACACTGATTAAAACAGACTCTAATCACTAAAGAAAAATTTGTGAGTGACCAAGACCTAACTTTGTTGATAGAGATCAACAAATATATGGTAACATTTCCTTCTATTTTTCATTCATCCATACGTACAAAGTGAAGGTCATCTGACAGCAAGAGGAAACACACCATTGACATACAATTTTCAGGTTCATTGTGTATTCATGAGGTCACCAAAATTCAACAGAACACTAAAGATGGCAGAAAGTATAAGTATTTCAAGGCCCTGAAGGGCAGACTGTCTTCAAGAAACTCAAACCACTCAGGGATGCACATGAACCTAAATTATTGGCTAAGGTCTGACAAGGATACCTACTTATCTCTGAGTCTGAACTGGCCACATTTACCCAAGACTTTCTGAGTCTCATGCCCAACCCATGCCTTTCAAGTGCTCTTGAAGGCGTTGCAAACTGTAGGAATTTGGGGCAATGGAGAGAATCTGCTTGTTCTGGGGCTACGGTGGCAGCGTCCAGGGCCCTGGGAGTGGCTTGCTTCATGGTATCATTTACTGGGCTAACTACAGAAAATGTCATTACATTAAGCTACACAGCTTCAATTATTGTATAAGGTCAGCTAGCCATTCATTTGGGAGATGTCATATTCTAAGCTGTCATCTGGATTTTGTTAGGTCCAGAAATTTTATTTTGCTGGATCACACTGGGGTGATCAGCCTCTTGGATGAGTTTCTACTAACAAATCTCCAAGGAGACTGATTTGCCCAAGTAGACCAAATGTCTTAGGGCACGTTTGGTACTCTTTACTTCTTCAGAACAAAATCTACTTGAGAAACCAAATGAATAGCAGAAGATTATTTGGTAAGCCTTGGGAAGAATAAAGAAAGTTAGATGACTTCAAGATATTGCAGTATCTATGCTATATTTTAACTGCATGATTCATGGTCTTTCTCCTCCTCTAGATTATGAGGTATCTTATGCAATGTTAATACTAGATGCTCAATAAATATTTGTGTAATAATTTAACTAGCTACCATGACTTTATGTATGCACTATTCTAGTGCCTACAAATTAAATTTGATACTCAGCTAAGTGAGTATCTCTCTTTTCATAATGCTGAAGATAAAATGACCAAGACTTACAACCAATTCAGTGGCCATTGACAGGAGTAGCAAATAACATGTAACAGAGAAGTAACATCAGCACACATCCTCTGTACTGGTATTATCATTCCATTTTATTACTGTATCTAGTCCCTTAAAGAACTACATTAAACGAAAGGCTGGCCTTCATTTTATCAATGCTCTGCCCGAGTTTAAACCTTTATATTCCCAAATAAAACAAATTCTAAGGATTTGGAAATGTACTTCTAAGTCTACTTCTTTGTAAGAGCTAAGTACGTTAAGTGAAAGAGATAATGATGAATTAGAATCTCCAATATATGATGAGTGATGCCAGAATGTTGCTTACGTTTGGTAATAGACACGTATAGCAGGATCTTATGCAACATGCTGACAAGTTGAAAACTGACATATACCTGGGACTACCTGTTGTAGAAAGATGTCTCTTCATGTCACCAGGACATAGCTGTGTCATGCTTTTTAGTCACCATGTTCACTGATGTTGTTTAGAATATATCAGTAAAAGAAACCTTTAGTTAACTGAGAAAAATTGTAGAAAGATTTCAAAAAATTGTTTTATAAATAGGTCAAGAAAACAAGTATACAAGACATCAGGTTTTCTGAAATGAAAGCCAGAAATAAAGAAGCATAAATTCCTTACAGATGTGTCCTTCCAGGGGCTGCTTCTAAACTTCACTCCAAGTGGAGCCAACGTGAAGCACAATGAAAGAGGAAGCCACTCAGGCCTGAGCTTTTATTCCTCACATGAGGTCACATGACCTTATCCCCACCAATGGCTTCTGCTTGTAAAGAGCATTTCAGTGACCACCTTCCAAACTATGGAGAAAAATACTAAGCCACTTTTCAATTAAAAGATGTAAAATATGTATCATGAATCTCAGCTTCTCTGGCTGTTTGCATTTCAAGTATAAGATTAAGGGTATTTGGGAAAGTCTTCCCACTTCAAACCTTTCTTTGCTACTCTTGAAAGCCAGAGTTTGACACACACAAAATAGATGCACACTGGATAAATCTGGAACTCTGACCAAAACAACCCAAAAATAAAGTCATAGCAGCCACAAATTTGTGAATAAAAAACTAAACAAATAGTCATGAAAAAACAAAACACGGCTAATGTTTCTGATGGAAAGACTCAAGGAACTTCCTTCTTTGAATAAACTCCTACATTATGTGAGGAAAAATAAAACTACTGCAGGAATGTGTACAGATAAACCAAAAATTGGTAAACCATCTTAACCTTTAAATTGCCCTTTTCTCTGTATCCCCACCTCATTTCACCCCCTGCAGCCTCATTTACACATATTCAAATTTACCCCTCTGGGAACCTGGAAAAGAGAAGCCAAGCTGGACAGAAGATAAACTTATAAATTTAATACCTAGCCTTAGATTTTTGCCTTGAGCAAGGGAGACAATCTCATTTCTATTACAAGAAAATGCCAGGGTAATAATTTAGTATGAATTCAAACTCATTAACAAAAAAATAACACTCATGTTAAAAGAAAATAGGAAGAAATCTCTTCTCCTTTTCTCCCTCCTCCTCCCTCTGTGTTCTTACACCATCAGATATAGACTCCTTTATTTGGTGAGTTGTCCTGAGATACTTAAGATACAGTCAGCGCTCTGGGACAAGTTTCTCATCCTTTCCAACTCCTGAAGGGGTCAGACAGACAGACAAAAGCTGTACATGTGGTCTGCTTTGCTGGATAGAGTAGTGTCATCTTCAATCATTCCTTGAATGCCTGTTGGTCGTTGGAAGTGCTCGTTCATCTTTTAGGATAAGTTCAGGAAAAACCATTACTTTGCAACGGAAGGAAGACATCCACTATGAGCATGAAGCAGAACAAAATATAACTTTTCTCCCCAAGGCATATTTAAAGAAAGGGGAGATGGTAAGAAAGTCTTTCTCAGACAGGCCTTGGCTTTTTAAAGTTCTCTCTCTAGTCCCTGCACAACATCAAGGTCATGGTGAGGATTAAGAGAGTGAGGCCAGTTTGTAGCCTGGACCCCTGCCTGTTGGTACCTCAGGCATTTTCAGAGGCCTGGCCGTTTGTTTTTATTTACCTATTTTTAATTTACTATTTTTTAATTGAAGTACAGTTGACATACAATGTTATATTAGTTTCAGGTGTACAACCTAGTGATTTAACAACTGTAGACATTAAGTTATGCTTACCACTCTAAGTGTAGTTACTATCTGTCACCATACAACATTATTACAATATTATTGACTACATTCCCTCTGCCGTACTTTTCACCCCCATGATTTATTTATTTTGTTCCTGGAAGTCTGTACCTCTTAATCTCTTAATCCGTACCTCTTAATTGTCTTCACCAAATTTCACCCATCTCCCTCCTCTCTGGCAACCACCAGTTTGTTCTCTGTATTTATGATTCTGTTTCGGTCTATTCATTTGTTTTTAGATTCCATGTACGTAAAATCATATGGTATTTGTCTTTCTCTTATTTCACTGAGCATAATGCTCTCTCCCTGTTGTCACAAGCAGCAAGATCTCATTCTTTTTTATGACTAATATTCCACATGTGTGTGTATGTGTATGTGTGTATTCAAACCTACACACATGCATATACCACATCTTCTTTACCTATTCATCTATCAGTAGACACGTGGGATGATTCCATAGCTTGGTTATTGTAAATAATATTGCAATAAATATGGGTGTGAACATATCTTTTCAAATTAGTGTTTCCTTTCCCTTTGGGTTAATATCCCATAGTGGAATTATTAGATCATATGGTATTTCTATTTTTAATTGTTTGAGGAAACTCCATATTGTTTTCTACAGTGGCTGAACCAACTTACATTCCCAGCAACAGGGCACAAGGGCTCCCTTTTCTCCACATTCTTGCCAATACTTGTTTTTTTTTTTTTTTTTGGTATTAGTTATTCAGACAGGTGTAAGGTGATATCTCAGTATGGTTTTGACTTGCATTTCTCTGAAGATATAGTGATGTGCATTTTTTCATGTATCTGTTTCCCACCTATATGTCTTCTTTGGAAAAATATCTGTTTAGGTCCCCTGATCACTTTCTAATCAGATTTTTGGAGGGTTCTTTTTGGCACTGAGTTGCGTAAGTTCTTCATATATTTTAAATATTAACCCTTTATCAGATATATCATTTGCAAATACCTTCTTCCATTTAGTAGGTTGCTTTTTTGTTCTGTTGATAGTTTCCTTCACTGTGCAACGGTTTTTTATTTTGATGTAATCCAAGTAGTTTATTTTGTTTGCTTTTGTTTCCTTTGCCTGAGAAGACATATTTAGAAAAATGTTGCTAAGGCCAATGTCCAGAAATTATTGCCTATGTTTTCTTTAGGGAGATTTAAGGTTTCAGGTGTCACACTCAGGTCTTTAAACCATGTTCAGCTTATTTTCTGTGTATTGTGTATGGTAAGAAAGTGGTCTAATTTCATTCTTTTGCATGGAGCTTTCCAGCTTTCCCAGTAGTTTTCCACTGTACATTCTTTTTTTAAAAAAGTTTATTTATTTATTTTTGAGAGAGAGAGGTATAAGCAAACAGGAGAGGAGCAGAGAGAGAGAGAGACTGAGGATCCAAAGCAGGCTCTGCACTGACAGCAGAGAGCCAGATGCGGGGCTCAAACTTGGGAACCACCAGACCATGACCTGAGCCAAAGTTGGAGGCCCAACTGACTGGGGCACGAGGTGCCCCCGCACTGTACATTCTTGTCAGAAGCCTGGTCATTTAAAAAGCACTGGTTAGAGGTATGGACAGTCACCTCTTTAAGCAATCAGTTCAGTACCATCCACATTTCTCCAATTTTGCTTCTCAAATGTTTAACATTTCAAATAGCTGCTACTGACAATGCCCATGAGAAAATCTCTTTCTCCTGAAATCTGGGTAGAAAAATAAATACTAAAGTAGACAGAAATATGTGTTTCTGAATCATGAAATGTCCAACAAAAATAAAATATTCAAGAATTAGAAAAAATATAAGGCAAATAAAATATGAAAAGACAACCTACTAGTAACAAGGAGAATAAGGAAAATGCAAATTAAAATCACAAATGTACCATTTTTCATCTAAGAAACTAGCCAAGATGCAGAACATCCTGGGTTTGCAAGGTTGTGAAGAAATGAGTTCTCTAAAACATCAGTGACTTCTGGAATATGCAGTGGATTGGGAGAGCCTTTGACCCCACCATCCCTCTCTTGAGCACCCATCTTACAGGGGGAAAAAAGCAGACCTAATCAGATTGGTTTATCTTTTTTTTTAATGTTTATTTATTTTTGAGAGACAGAGTGAGACAGAGCACAAGCTGGGTAGGGACAGAGAGAGGGAGACACAGAATCCAAAGCAGGCTCCAGGCTCTGAGCTGTCAGCACAGAGCCTGACATGTGGCTCAAACTCACAAACTGTGAGATCATAACCTGAGCTGAAGTCAGAAGCTTGACCGACTGAGCCACCCAGGTGCCCCATAATTAGATTAGTTTAAAAAACCTACTGCAGCTTTGTTGGTAGTGGTAGAAAACTACAAACATGCGGGCGCCCGTCAGAAGGGGAACAACTGACACAAGTACAGAGGACCCACACTGAGTACTATTTTTTTTTTAATTTTTTTTAATGTTTTATTTATTTCTAGGAGAGAGAGAGAGACAGCGTGAGCAGGGGAAGGTCAGAGAGAGAGGGAGTCACAGACTGAAACAGGCTCCAGGCTCTGAGCTGGCAGTCAGCACAGAGCCCGACGCGGGGCTCGAACCCACGAACCACCAGATCATGACGTAAGCGAAAGTCGGACGCTCAACCGACTAAGCCACCCAGGCGCCCCCACTGAGTACTATTTTTCAGTCCTTAAAAATAATGAACCGGGTGACACGGATTGACCAGGAGGAAATGTTCACTGTACATTGTTAAATGTGTGAAGCAAGTTGCCGAGTCCTGTTTACACATGCTACACTTAGGGAGAGCAATAAAAATGACTGGGAAAGGGGGTCTCAAGCATGCAAACTTGGGACCCCCACTTGGCCACATAAGAATGGGCTGTGGACCTGGGACGCTTGCTTACCCAAAGACAAAGAACCTACGTAGCCTGTGCAGGGCTTTATCACCTTGTGGGGGATTATCTTCCCCTGTCTTAAACTCCAATTACCCCTTTGTTCTGCCTAAACTTGTATGTCAATGGCCCTCAGTCACCCTTAGCTTTCAGTATAGACTCCACAGGGAGAGGTTGGAGTTTTTCACTTTATNGCAGCTAGCCCTGAGGAACCTGATCCTGCTCTGTCTCTTCTCTATGTAAGTAAAGTGTTGTTCCACTCAGTGCTTGATTGTGTTTTCCTTGCAACTCCAATACCAAGGCGCAAAGACAGAGGTGTTTGGAATCTTCCCCTGATACTAGTATACAGCACTCTGCTCCCTTGGGATTAATAAGCAGTACACAGTACTGTGTTCAATATAAACATGAATGTCCATGTGTTTGTGTGAGCGCTGAGGAAAGTGAGAAAAGATATTTACTGGACTGTTAATGCTGCAAAAGAGTGATATGGGATAGGGAAAAGGAAATTAAATCTGTTTTATACACCCCAATAGTGCTTAATTAGTTACAATGTGCATGTGCAATGGACCAAATGTTTGCGTTTCCTCAAAATTCATGTGTTGAAATCATAATCTCCAATGTGATGGTATTTGGAGGTGGAGCCTTTTGGGGAATTAAGTCATGTGTGTGGAGCCCTCATGAAAGAGATTAATGCCCTTATATAAGAAATTCCAGAGAGTCCCTTAGCCCCGTCTGCCAGGTGGGGAGACAGAGAAAAGGCCATCTGTGAACAAGAACTGGGTTCCCACCAGACATGGAATCTGCTGGTGCCTTGGATCTTGGACTTCCCAGCCTCCAGAACTGTGAGAAATAAATTTCTGTTGTGTAAGCCACCCAGTCTCTGGTATTTTTGTTATAGTGACCTGAAAGAACTAAGATAGCATGTAATTGTTAAAATTTTTCAAGATCTCTGTTTTAAATTAAATTTAAATGTAAACAAAAATGTAAAGGATTACAAACTTAAGGACAGCCAGCCATAATATACTGTCTATCATAGTCGATTATGGCAAGGAAGATAGTACTTAAATCCTGTTTATTTTAAAAATATCCAGAAAATGAGACTATAGATTCAAGAATCCCATGGTCACAAATAGTATCTCATAATTGTTCTAGTAAGAGAGTCCTTCCTAACATCTAACTCAAATTACTCTCACTACTATCAAAGCAAATGTCTCTTTTTGATTCAGGTCAACAGCATTTATTCATTACTATCTTTTTTCAGCTTAATTAGTAAACAAATGCACTGTATCACTAATATTCTCATGTTTTAATGATATTAACTGGGAGAGTTAGCAAACTACATTGAAGGTAAACATTGAAGACCAACAATCACAAAAAAGGTATAATATGTTGTATTTCCCAAAAAGGAGAATTATTAATACACTTTCTAAGTCCATACAAGGGAACAATATGCATCACAAAAAATCATTTTCTAGCAAAATATTAATGATAACATTAAGAGCTTAAAATATGATGTTAATTTAAAAATATACAAATATACAGTTTTAAATTTTGTATCAAATATTATGTAAAATGAAATTTTTTATATATTTTTTAAAGGTGTTAATTCATTTATTTTGAGAGAAGGTGTGAGACAGAACACGGCGGGGTACGGGTAGAGAAAGGGAGAGAATCCCAAGCAAGCTCCATGCTGTCAGAGTAGGGCTTGAACTCAGGAAATGTGAGATCATGACTTGAGCCGAAAACAAGAATAGAAAGCTTAACTAACTGAGCCATACAGGCGCCCATAAAATGCATATTGTCTATGCATAGCAAAAAGACTACAAGGAGAAAACCCACAAAAATCTTTAAAATGAACATAACTGGCAGATTAATTTATAGGTGATTTTTTTTTCATTAACTTCTAACTGCTGTCCTATATTCTTCAAATTTTCTAAAGGAAACGTATGTTTAGAAAAAAATGTAAATCCTTCAAGATTGGGTTCCTTGGGGCCCCTATATCACATGTATCCCATTGAACCATAAGCTAGTCTATAACATCAATAAAGCCTTGGTGGTTTTTCACTTGGTACAGGCTGAAATAACCCTCTCAGCAGGGCATCAATATCAGGTAAAGCCCCTCTGCACAGGACCCTTCAGCCTTTTTCCATCAAGCAGACTCCTCACCAGCTACACCAGTTCACCATTCTCATAGCACCAGGGGCTTTCTGCTCCCATTCCTTTCCTCATGCTACTGTTTGGCAAGTCATGGCTTTTCCTACTATCTGCATGTATCCAACATGGCTTCAGCCTCAAAGCCCAGATCAAATAGTTCCTACATTGTGAAGCTCTTCTCTCAATTAACCTTCCTTGTGTGTCTCACCTATTCTCACTGGTTCTGGCACACATCATATTGACTTTAGTGCTGATTAGTCCTCACGTATGAACTAACTCTTCAAAAGATCAGAGACACCATCTTAATTGTGTTGGAATCTCTAGCACTTAACACAGTTGTGGCATATAATAGGTGCTCAAACCTATCTGATAAATAAGGGAATATACAGTTGAATAAAAATGAAGTACAATTTTATGTCCTGTAAATCATGGAGAATTATTGGACCCGCACCCCCCCCAAGCCAAATACAGAAAAAAACTAACAAAACAAAAAATAAAAACAAAAAACAACAAGGATTGTTGGATCAGTGAGTTCTATCACAGTTTTGGAAGAGAAACTGTCTTATAAATGGCAAATAAAAATTGAAATCAAAGACAATTTAAAAAATTCATACTCAGAAAAGATAGGTTTATATATGAACAAGAGTAGAAAGAATAGAAGTCTTTTTAACAATGTTACCACCAAAGGAAAATATGTATACAATATATGCATAAACCATTCATTAATTCATTTCACTTTTTAAAAATTTTTTTTATTAATTTTTTAAAAATTTATTTCTGCCAGAGAGAAGGAGAAGAGTGAGCAGGGGAGGGTCAGAGAGAAAGGGAGATACAGAATCCAAAACAGGCTCCAGGCTCTGAGCTAGCTGTCAGCACAGAGCCTGACACGGGGCTTGAACCCATGAACCGGGAGATCATGACCTGAGCTGAAGTCTGACGCTCAACCAACTGAGCCAATCAGGCGCCCCTTAATTCATTTCACTTTAAACAGTTTGGGCATGAATGGGAGGCAAATATACACTCTTCTAAATCACAAATGATGATTTTGTTTCAGATACAGAGTGGGTAAAGGAATGTGAATGAATACACCTTACATATGCAAACGAAGCAAAGCAGACCCAGGCAAAAGTGGATCCAGATTTTAGAAATGGCTCAGGGGACAGTGTATTTGGAGATCAGCTGGGCAGGGACACACAGTCCTAAAGTTCCTGCCCTCCATGTCTTTCAGACAGTGCTCGCACACCCACTGCAATCAAAACTTACCTGAAGCTTGACTGTCGTAGCCTCACATACAGCCTTTGTTCACTCTGGAGATAAAAGGATTACTGAGGAAGATTTAAAAATGAGGTCATGTTGAATTACTCATGTCAAGTCAAGAAACTGTTTACCTTTCATCTCTATTTTCTTTTTTTTTTAATTTTTTAATGTTTTATTTATTTTTGAGAGAGCGATAGAGGCAGCATGAGCAGGGAAGGGTCAGAGAGAGAGGGAGACACAGAATCCAAAACAGGCTCCAGACTCTGAGCTGGCTGTCAGCACAGAGCCCGAAATGGGGCTCGAACCCACAAACCATGAGATCATGACCTGAGCTGAAGTTGGATGCTTAACTGACTGAGCCACCCAGGCACCCCTCATCTCTATTTTTCTGAAAATATTTCTGATATTTTGAATGCAAATTTTTTCAAAGAAAATATGAATTTAAATCTGTGGCTAGTAGAACTTTGTACACATGGAGTCCATTGTCAACATATTTTTAACATGACTAAATCTAGGACTATTTTTTAAAAAACAAAAGCTCAAACTCTCTTCAGAATTTATTAATAGAATTTATGGCATCCTAAACATAGAAGCAGGAAGGAGCCTGAGTCTTCTTTTAAAATCCATCCCAGTTGGGAAGCAAAGCTAGAAAACCAAAGTCTGAAAATAAAAATAGTTTTACTAATAATCAGTGGCTTTGAAATGTATGTTCCTTTAGAGAAGTGTGACCTCTACTAGGAATTTATCCAAAGGATACATGAGTGCTGATTCACAGAGGCACCTGTACCCCAATGTTTATAGCAGCTCTTTGAACAATAGCCAAATTATGGAAAGAGCCTAAATGTCCATCAACTGACAAATGGATAAAGAAGATGTGGTTTATATATACAATGGGAGACTACTTAACAATACGAAAGAATGAAATACTGCCATTTGCAGCAACGTGGATGGAACTGGAAGGTATTATGCTAAGTGAAATAAGTCAGTCAGAGAAAGAGATATCATATGTTTCCACTTATATGTGGAGCTTGAGAAACTTAACAGAAGACCATGGAGGAAAGGAAAGGGGAAAAAATAGTTACAAAGAGGGAGGGAGGCAAACCAGAAGAGACTCTTAAATAGAGAGAACAAACTGAGGGTAGATGAGGGGGTGGGGAGAGGGGAAAATGAGTGATGGGCATTGAGGAGGGCACTTGTTAGGATGAGCACTGTGTGTTGAATGCAAGCGATGAACCATGGGAATCTAACAAGACCAAGAGCACACTTTACACACTGTATGTTAGCCAATTTGACAATAAATTATATTAAAAAAAAAAAAAGATGTGACCTCAGAAGTTAACACAGACTAACAGCTGTCACACACAGCAATGACTGTAGACTCTTCCTGTGTCCCTGGCAGCCCAACCAGGCAGTTAGGTGGTAATCCCCCACCGAGGAGCCTTCACCTAACAACAGAACAACATAAAAGCACAATGAAAGTTGAGCTTTAAAATTACCTTACGACTCCAAAGCATTTTTATGCGTTAAGTCATTTTACAATTTTCACCAACATCTGATTTCCAATGTTTTGTGACATAAATACTCAATTCCAGCACATTTTATTTCTATATTTAAGGCAATATGCACTTAATATATTTTCCCTTTAAAGCTGAAATGTCACTAAAGCATAGATTTTAACACTTGACTTTGGTCTGAGGTGTCATGCAGACATCAGTAATTTAGTGAATCATTCAAATCTAGCAAAAACGTTTTGAAGGCTGTATTATTGGTAAAAATTAAAATCAACAAAATCCACCCTTAGATCTTTCAATCCATAGTTCAAGAAACCAGTTGCTTATTGATACAGAATCACTTATTTAACTAAGAAAAACACAAAAACAAACACCTTACTTTTTATTTAGAATTAAGAAGTCTCCTTCATCAGAATCAGATTTAGTTTCACAGCAGTGTCTAGATTCTACAGGCTCTCTGTCTCTAGATGCCAGAAGAGGTCAGTAATGTTAGTAGGTCAACATGTTCTTTTTCCTAAGGATAAAGCCAAACTCATCCCTTTTTGGTAGGACTTGCAGCTAGATGGATTTCTCAACCCTGACACTATTTGACATTTTGGGCCAGAGGATTGTTTGCTGTGGAAGACTGTCCTGTGCATCGTACGATGTTTAGCAGTAGACATGGCCTCTGCTAACTAGATACCAGTAAGGACCCTTCCCCCCAGGTGTGATTATCAAAACTGTCTCCAGATATTGGCCAATGTCCCCTGCAGGGCAAAGCCACGTCCAGTTGAGAACCACTGAGGAAGATCTGCTTGGCCACAGAGACAACGTCCACAATTACAGCTGCTGGAGGGAGCTGAAGCTTGTATTCACGATGTGTTAGGCACTAGGCCAGGGTTTGATGTACACTGATGCATACGGTTAGGTATCACTATTCCCATGTTACAGATAAGAGAATTGATGTTCACAGAAAGTTGTGAGCTGAGTTCCCCAGCTTTTTGTATGTTCAGGCAACCTATCATCTTAGTGTGTCCCTGGACCTCCCAAGTTTGGAAGCTGGTCATGTGTTTGTAAATAGATTTCCTTTCTCCCATGCATCAAAGCATGTGGGTGCAGGGAGAGAACTGGGACCGTCACCACCAGTGAGTACAATTGGATAATCATAAAGGAGGGGAACTTTGCAATGTTCCCATCTCTAGTGAAAAATCACTAGCTGAAAAATCACTTGCCCACCCACCACCACAGGTTTCAAATGCTCTGCAACATGCCTGTGAAGACAGTAGACACAGAAGCCTCAAATTGCCTTAAATGATTAAAAGCACTGAAAGAGCTGCCTAGAGGCTGAGAATCCTTCCCCTGCTGTAATCACGATCCACTGGCAACTCACTGCGGGTCTTCTGTCCCTGAAGGCAGACAGACCTTGGGCTCCTTCCTTCAGGAAGCAAAGCAGAATTCAAGATCACACTCAGAGCAGGCAGAGAGCCGATGTCTGGGCTGGAAGCCCTGGGTGTAATCCTCGTTCCTGGTAGGGATTTGACAGCGTTGACCTTCCCAGATCCTCACCCTTAGCTCTTTAACTGGAGCCATGAGCTCACCCGGAGGTCCCTGGGCTAACCAGTCCCTTGGCTCACCGCTCAGTGACCTAGAGCAGCACAGGCGCTTGCCAGCCTCAGCAGTGTGGGCGCCAGCGGTGAGCCTGTTAACCAGATCGTGCTGTGACGCTCCTTACTTTTCCCTTTTATTTCCTTTTTTCTGGAGACACTAACAACTCTACTGTTTCAAGCAATGGACACCCAAATGTCTTTTTTAGACTCTTTGGTAACTGGATGGCAGAACTCTTGCCCGTGAAGTTTAGAGGGCTTCACTCCCCTCTGGGCCCTTCCACTTCACCAATCATACCCACTTTCACTTATGTAGTCCCTGCCTGTCATGCATCAGAATCCTTAGCACTAAAATGAAAGGAAAAAGCTATGTGGCAAGTGGTTGTAATCTTTTGGGGTATGGCTCAGTTCGGAGAAATCACCAAAAAGCACTCTTGCTTCTGAAGCGTGGCCTAACTTTAACAAAATATTAAATTACATGTTATTTTAGAAATACCAAGTACGCATTCCTGATTAGAACTTTATATGATTTTCTACTTTGAGTAGAAAATAGACTTTGCTTAAAAGAAATCCTTCCCAGTGTTCTGCCTCTTAGAGCTTTGAGCCTTAACTCACACTCAAAAAACCCTTTACTTTTAGGACAGGCAGGGAGAGAGGGAGGAGTGTCTCCCAATTTGGGGGACAAACATTTCTCTAAAATTCTCCCTGATAGAAAAAGAACTCAGAAGAGACAGGAAAATGAGATGCAGGAAAATAAGGAAAGTTCCATTTCTTGCATTTCTGAACTTGTGAACTCGATTCATACCGTTCTGCGTTGAAATGGACCCAGTGGCAAATGTATGAGCTGTTTAGAACTATGTAACTATAGCTTATTAAGAGACAGACCTACCAAGATGGAAAAGTAAAATGATTCAAGGGTTTGGAAGGTCAATGTGACAACACATAACAACAGATTTTAGTCTGGAAAAGGGACATTTCTAGATATGGTTCATATCAGGAGACATGTTGAAAGGAAAAGGGAAACAGCTTTTTTCTCAGCAAGCAAAAAGAGAGAGGAGTTAAAATTTCAGCAAGCAGGATTGTGAATTTGCTTTAGGAAATTATCTTAAGGTTATAAATCAAATGTATTATCTCCTCATGGTCTAGAAAACAATCTTTTCGGGAGATCCCCAGTGGGAGAGTCACCATATAATTGTTCTGATTAAAAGTGCAAGACTGACGAGATCTCTCTGAGAAGTAGTTGTAAGGCTGTTTGTTTTTATTTTCCTTTCTTAATACTAAGGGGGAGGAATTCCAATGCTGAAATCTGCCACCAACTTGAGGCTGTGGCTCGGAGTTCGAATCTTATTCGTGTTCACCTCCGTGTCTGGTGTGTAAAATTAGAGGGGCAGCAGATCCTAAATCTGTTTAGATACTCTGGTGATGAGGGAGGTGGAGAGTCGAAGAATAAAATCTGTTATCAAAAACACAAGTATGAGGAAAAACAGAAAAACTATTTTCATGGAAATCTGTAATACTAATTTAATGGACTCTGATGAACACCTAAGTACATATTACAGGTAAAATAAGCATTATTTCAAGTTATTCAATATACTTCATATAGGCTAACAAAAATAACAATTTAACATGTAGTATATTTCTTTAAAATAATCTGGCAATTGTTGGTCTTGGCAATGATACTGAATCCCAGGTGATAATTATTTACATTTCCTTTATTTGTAGAGCAACATACCCAAACCTGTTTCAACACTGAAACTATAATTAAGCTCTTACATTACTGAAACCATAATTAAAACTTTGGAACTGCCCCCAGATGTTTCTGTGGCTAATGGAAGTTCATGTTTGATCTTCTAATTATCTCTCCGTGACAGTCACAAGGATTAAGGATAGGAGATGAGGATTTAAAATAAAATGCAGAAAGTCTTAAAAACAACCACAGCTTTGGAAGCTATGGAGAGCTTATCCTTCCTTGTTTTCCTGGGACTTTGATGATTCATACATTTACAGTCACATTTAATAAGGGCATCATTCCAGGCCAAATAAGTTGGAATCTTAGAGGTCAACTGTGTTGCACATCTGTGTGCGTGTATATGTGTGTGTGTGTGTGTTTAAGTCCCACAGGTGCGACAGTGACGGGAAGCCAATGTTGAAAATCACTCATTTTAAATAATATAATATGACCTGAGTGGCACCACTGTGAGTCTGGCACCATTTTAAGTTCTGGAAATCCAGTGATTCTCCAAGCAGATACGTCCTCTGCTCTCTTGAAGGTTAAGAGACACACGATGGCAGATAAGCAACCTCCCTGGTGATGGTAGTGCCTAGGGTACAGGGGGTGTGTGGTGACTGGAAACAAAGCTTGTATCAACACATGAATAACAACAATTTGAGAAGTGAGAAAGCCTCCCTAAGATGTGCTGGCTCCAAGAAAGAGCTGCCATGTAAAACTTCAAAAGAAAAGAAATTTCCAGAGAGAGGTAGTGGCCAATCCAAAAACTCTAAAGTTAAATCATGCTTGTTGCACCAAAGGTTCAAGACAATGTAGGTGTTGATTAGAAGAAATTCAAGGTGACAATGCTGATTAATCTAGTATTATCAGGGAATATCATCATAAGTGCCTTTTCAATAGATCTAAAGTTCACTTAATGTTACACTATTTGAAAATGACTCATTTAATACAAAACCTTTCTCTCACTGAAGGATGGGGCAAAAAAAAAATGTATGAGATGCTTCTTACCCTCAAAGAACAGAGTAGATCTTCAATGTACCCATCTAACTATGAATCCAGAAAGAATGTATTAAACACTTTAGCCAAGGCCTAAACAATGCACCATTGGCACAAATAAGAAGTGTTTAATTCTGACAGCTAATCCTGAAGGTCTTCACAGAGATAATGTTATTTGAATTGAGTTTTACACAAGAGGATTTTGACAAGCAGAGATGAGAAGGGAGATCCTGTAGTGAAGGACACAGGCAAAGTATCAGTATTGGAGCTCAGAAAGTTCAGGTATGGTAAAAGAATGAAGACTTCCTTCACCAGCTGGGGCTAAGGCTCTAGGGAAAGGAGGTAGGAAATGCAACATAAAGGATGTTTGGTACAGATAAAAGAGAACTTGAAGTCTGTAAAGTTGAGTGAAAACAATGGAGAAGCAATGGAGGTTTCTGAGCAGGGGAATGACAAGATAAGAGATGTGCTTACAGAAAAAAATACTACTTTCTGGTGCAGTGAGGTACTTACAGATGAGCTCAGAGACTGAGTTTATATGGCTTTGAACCCTTAAACAAACAAGCAAACAAAAAGCCCCAAATAACAAGAATGTAAAGTTAGTATTTCTTCCAAATCTCTCCCTGCTATCAACTGTCATTTCTAATTGATTGTAAACTAGAAGTTGCCAAGGTATATGAAAATAGTCACTTAACTTAATCCCATCATTAAGTAAATAACCTTGAACTCTGAAAGTAGTTCCAGTCAGCTCTTAAGGACTAAAAAGCACGAAGTCGCGTATTAACTTTTTGTCCCACAGAATTCTGTCTGTCTGAATCATGATGATCTAAGACATCTGATCTACTAACTGAATTGTCAGTGTTATCCTCAAGAAACAAAAGCCCTTTGGGTTGTGTGCTCCTTGAAGGCTGGGGCATGGCTTTCATCCTGCTGTAACGCTCGAGGGAGAGTTCCAGCATAATGAATGTAAAATAGCTTTGCACCCTTACACTGATGCTGAAGCTAGGAGAGGAGGAAATACAGCCCTAGAGTCTAATATAAATATATTTTTAATACGTATTTTCTCACATGTGTATTTTTTCATGTATGTGTTTTGTATATGTATATTTCCATATATATGCATTTTAATTTTTTTAATGTTTATTTTTGAGAGCATGCGCAAGGTGGGGAGGGGCAGCAAGAGAGGGGGGACAGGGGATGTGAAGTGGGCTCTGCACTGAAAGCAGAGAGGCTGATGCAGGGCTCGAACTCATGAACCGCAAGATCATGACTTGAGCCAAAGTCAGATGCTTAACCGATTAAGCCACCCAGGTACCTCTCATATAAATGCATTTTATATACATGCTTCATATCTTTTATGGACATATGCCTTTCACATCCATGTGAGCTGTCTTCCATCCTTCTACATCACTTGGGAGCCGCATGTGCCACCTGAAGTTATGGCAGCACAGAGAGATGCCTCACAGGAAGTCACAGAAAAATGGTATGGAGATCTGTCAGCCCTCCTCCAGCCCACTGGTTCTCAGCTACTTTTCCATGACAGCACTCCTGAGGCCTACGGCACCCGTCAGAATCAGTGACTCAGCGTGGCAGTGACTGACCTTCAGTNACCCAGGTACCTCTCATATAAATGCATTTTATATACATGCTTCATATCTTTTATGGACATATGCCTTTCACATCCATGTGAGCTGTCTTCCATCCTTCTACATCACTTGGGAGCCGCATGTGCCACCTGAAGTTATGGCAGCACAGAGAGATGCCTCACAGGAAGTCACAGAAAAATGGTATGGAGATCTGTCAGCCCTCCTCCAGCCCACTGGTTCTCAGCTACTTTTCCATGACAGCACTCCTGAGGCCTACGACACCCGTCAGGATCAGTGACTCAGCGTGGCAGTGACTGACCTTCAGTGGGGGGGGGAGAGACACTCCCCAGCAGCCTGCCTGCCCAGGCATATCAGAGTGAGGAAAAGGAGGGGAGGAGGAAGGAGGAAAATGGCAGTGGAAAAAGGTAATAGAAACACAAGAAACTAGAGGAAACTCCTGCTGAAGTCCTTCTGCCATACACCCCCGGGGGACAGGCCTTTACCCCCATCCCCACCCAGCATCATTTAAGGATATGGCCTCTGGAGTATGAGGATCCTGAGTCTACTCCTAGCAACACAATTATTAGCTGAACGAGCCTGGCTATCTCACCTAGCCGCCCTAAGCTTCGCTTTCCTCATCTGTAAAGTAGAGAAAATTAAGAGAAACTATCTCAAGGAATTGGTTGGAAGATTAAATGAGATTAAAGTATGTAAACTGTTGGGTACAATGTCTAACACCTAAGAATACTGAACCGATGTCAGCAACGATTACTGTAAACAACCAGCCAGGCAGAGCTGAGCGGCACGCTCAGTGCCCTTGTAATTAAATGTTTGCCATGGACAATGTGGATACTGGTAAAATCTTTCAGGAAGTGACAGACCCAGCTCTCACTGGAGTGGCCACACATGGGCCTAGCTGTATCAGTGAGTATG
Source organism: Crocuta crocuta (assembly GCF_008692635.1). Classification (NCBI taxonomy): domain Eukaryota; kingdom Metazoa; phylum Chordata; class Mammalia; order Carnivora; family Hyaenidae; genus Crocuta; species Crocuta crocuta. The sequence goes on along the minus strand of NW_027527393.1, from coordinate 2,381,684 downwards.
TGTGTGCGTGTCGGGTGCAGACCACGGGGGACGCATATCCTGCGGGGGTCAGTGCAGATTAGGGCCACGGCAAAGTGTTTGGTTGGTATTGGAGCCACAACCAATAGCCTCTTTTCTCTCTGGGTTCTTATGAAAGCTCAGAAAAGTGGACTCAGTACTAGCTGAGTTAACAAAGTTAACTTGTAAACAAGTTAACAAAGGGGGTTAAAATTGATACATCGTTCCTAAGAAATGAAGATGGGCAGGGGTGCCTGGGTGGCTCAGGAGGTTAAGCATCCGACTTTGGCTTGGGCCATGCTCTCGCGGTTTGTAGGTTCGTGGGTTCGAGACCCATTGTAGGGCTCTGTGTTGACAGCCCAGAGCCTGGAGCCTGCTTCTGATTCCATGTCTCCCCCTCTCTCTGCTCCTCCCCCACTCATGCTCCGTCTTCCTCTCTCAAAAATAATAAACATTTTTAAAAAATTAAAAACAAAAAAAGAAATGAAGATGGGTGGCAGGGAGACCCACAGTAAGGTGATGGTGCTGCACAAACACCAACCCTTTCTTTGTTCCTCGTGAAGTGCTAGTAGCACGCCTCCTACTGGCCAGCAGGGTTTTTTTCCATTTCCAGGACAAAGCCCAAATGAGCCACAAAACCCATGTCCATGTCCATTTCTTCTCCCCTTAGTAGATAATACTTCAAGTTAACAGCATGTACATCTTGGGATCCTGCTGAGGTACTACCACATAGGGGAAAGTAGGATTTTCTTTTTTTCTCCTAATTCTGATTGCTATGGATGAATGCAAAAGAACTTCATGCTTCTAGGATCGGCTGGGTTCTGAAACCCCTGGCATTAAGGGCAGATGCCAATATGACTATGTCACATCCCTGGAGCTAAATGTCTGGCGTCCTCAGGGCTGGCCAAGTTCATCAGGAAAACAAAAATTTCCACTTGGAGACAAAGCCATCCTCACCTCCCCCCTCCACACATATATACACTTTTTTCCTACAACAAAGGCCCTGAGGGAACAATGACCAAAGGTATGGTTTTCTCTTCCAACAGCACACTATGGAAGTCTTCAGGAAGGCTGGTGGCTACACAGTAGCTATGTCAGTCCTTCATTCATAATTTGCTTTATATCTTTTACTATTCTACTTCAATTCTGCCTTAGAGTAGCAAGTGCCTTATGTTATTATACTATCTGAATATTGGTTGCTTTTTCCCTTGAACTTACCTTGTTAAAAAAAAAAAAAGGAAAAAGGAATAGTTCTTCAGGAGAAGCTATGTTGGTGTTTAATCCACCAAAGGAGGGAGAAAAATCAGGTACCTAATATTTCAAGATGACAAAGGACTGAGATGTCACACAGTTGTTCATTTCTTCCTTTGTTTAGAACTTTCTCTTTCCTCAGATGACAGGGAGAGAGACATGCTCAGAGCACGTCTGGTCGCATAGAACACCTGCACCCTGTTTCTATATTTTGACAAACAACATGTGAAAATAGGTAGCCAAATGGAACACACTCCTGTCCTTGGACATCTACAATGTTTCACCAGTGAAACTTGATAGTAGGTAGGATCTTCCACACTGTTTTGGTTAGAAGAAATACTATCGTTAACCCAATTTGGAATACATCATTTACCCTCACCACTTTTTTAATTAAAGCAAAAGAATTAAATCCATATTTTGATGGAACCTGGAAACAGACATTTGTTTTCTCTCCTCTTCATTTAGAAAAGAAGTATTGGGAAAGATGCCTCCTGTGCCCTTGGAAACACATAAAGCAAGTGGACAATGGCTGAGATGCAAGTGTCAAAGGACAATTTGTTCTTCTACAAAATTATCCACTTGGAATATTATTGTGAATAAAGAAATGGAGAAAATATAATTTGGACAAAGTAACCAACACACATCAAGGACAAAACAAAATGTCAAGGTCAATGAGGAATATTCAATTTTCAAGAAAATGTTAATCACAGTTTGGAAGACAACTGAATTTAAAACCATATCAAGATTCCATATAACATCATATAATATAATACAAATCCCTGTAATCAATAAGTAGAATGGAGACAGCAGGAATGGATGGTTCCATATGGTTCCCTTGGTACAGCAGAAGAGAATATATTGAGTACCTCATAAAATCCCTAAAGTGTGCTGATGTAATGTTGATGGCTCTCGGTCTCACTGATTTCCTGTCATTAATCTGGTTGTCACAGTGACCCTCACACGCCACCTACTTCCGCGTTGTTTTTGGAGTGAATGGCCTAGGACTTATTCTGACGATGGAGTACCAGCGGTAAGAGTCTGCTTCACTTGGAACTCCCCCCAAGTTTGGTGACTTGTTTTTTGCCAGCCCTGCAAACCAAGAAAGGCATATTAATTCTCACCACTTACAAAGTCACAGCTGGTAGAAATAGGTCAAATTATGACCCACATAGTTCCCAGAAACTATTTCCAGTCTGGCACTTTCAGTTACTTTGATGTCAACTGTCTTCAGCTATGGAGAGAAGGGGCACGTGTCTTTGGGGCAGAAAGCCCTATCTATACTTCCTTTCTCTCCTAACCCCCAACACTTCCATGTTGGTAGAGGGTTCCTACAAGGAATATGGAAGGGAGATTTTCAGAGTGCCTATAATGTGGCTTTCTATATCTCAGCAAACTCTTTTTTTTTTTTTAATTTTTTATTTATTTCTAGGAGAGAGAGAGAGACAGCATGAGCAGGGGAGGGTCAGAGAGGGAGGGAGTGACAGACTCTGAAACAGGCTCCAGGCTCTGAGCTGGCAGTCAGCACAGAGCCCGATGCGGGGCTCAAACCCACGAACCCGTGAGATCATGACCTAAGCGAAAGTCGGATGCTTAACTGACTAAGCCACCCAGGCGCCCCCTCAGCAAACTCTTTTTGTTATGTATTTTGTCAGTCATAAATCATTGTTGCCATTCCTTTTACCACTTTTTTCTGTGAGGCTAAAATGGCTTAAGAACAAAAATGGCTCAATTCATTTGAAATGCTCATGTAGTAAGGAAATAAAATCAAGTTCCTGCAATATCAGATTTGGAACTACTTCAGAGTAAAAAGGAAATAACAGTGACATTGGCGAATGGAGTCTTATGGAAAAGTACCAAGAAGAGGGAGATTCCCATTCCTCATCTCTGCTCTTTCTCCTGTGATGAACTATCTTTTCACAACACCCACAAAATCAAAGGCATCAGTGGTAACCACTAGGGAAAAAAATAAGTTAGATTGAAAAATAAAGTTAATGGCAGGATAGAACAGCTTTTTTTTTTTTTTTTTTTAATTTAAATTCAAGTTAGTTAATATACAGTGTAGTCTTGAGTTCAGGAATCCAGTGATCCATCTCTTACATATGACACCTAGTGCTCATCCTGAAATGTGCCCTCCTTAATGCCCACCACCCATTTAACCCACCCCACACCCACTCTCCCTCCAGCAATCCTCAGTTTGTTCTCTGTATTTGAGTCTCTTATGGTTTGCCTCCCTCTCTGTTTTTATCTTATTTTTCCTTCCCTTTCCCTATGTTCATCTGCTGTGTTTCTCAAATTCCACACTGAGTACAATGGTTTATCTGTCTTTCTCTGACTTCTTTTGCTTAGCATAACACCCTCCAGTTCCAGCCACGTTGTTGCAACCAAACTCAGACAGAGACTGTACTAAAAAGGAGAATTACAGGCCAATATCCCTGATGAAACTGGATACAAAAATTCTCAACACGATACTAGCAAATCGAATTCAATAGTTCCCATTAAAAGAATTATACACATGACCAAGTGGGATTTATTTGTAGGCTAGAGGGCTGGTTCATTGTTTGCAAATCAATCAACATTATTAGCCACATTAATAAAAGAAAGGATAAGAACCATATGATCCTTTCAATAAATGCACAAAAAGCATTTGACAAAATATAATATCCTTTCTTGACAAAAACCCTCAAAAAAGTCAGGATAGAAGGAACATACCTGAACATCATAAAAGCCACATATGAAAGACCCACAGCTAATATCATCCTCAGTGGGGAAAAACTGAGAGCTTTCCCCCTAAGATCAGGAACAAGACAGGGATGTCTACTCTCAGCACTGTTGTTCAGCTTCATACTGGAAGTCCTAGCCTCAGCAATCAGACAACAAAAAGAAATAAAAGGCATCCAAATCAGCAAAGAAGAAGTCAAACTTTCACTCTTCACAGATAATGGCCTATCTTTCTTAATGGACATCTAATAATGCTTTTTATATACACCTTAAATTAGGTAAACTGTAAAGGATGCCAGAGACAGAGTCTATTTTCTGCCTTCTTTTTGAAATTCTTTGCTACCAAACCCAAGTAGGTATAACACACATTTTCCTTTGCAGTCACAGTAGGAGTCAGGTTTCACTTTAATACTTTCACTTTAAAATGACTGCATATAAGTTACTTCTGTGTTCATGATCACATAAATCCTATATCTGGACTGGAGTGAAAATCTCTGATCTCTACTGTAATAAGAAGAATTAATTTAGCAGTTTGCCCGACGAGGGTAATTACTTTCAAGAATATGATTAATAATTGGTTTCGTTTGGTATGGAAATTCTTCTTTTTCTAGTGTCAGCATATAATTTTAAGTTCTAAGTGGGAAAGACAGTCCAAGAACGCTTAGGGCAAAGGTGAAATCAACTGAGATGACTTCTATTTATAATAAGATGACCAGCCTTCTCATGACAGTCCTAACTATTGGGGGAAAATGAGTTACCTAAGGCATCTGTCACGGTAGTAAAAAATTATGTGTCCGCATTTGAAGCTAATTCTCTGAAAGTATCACAGTGCTTACCTAAGACTTAAAACTACCTTATGGAATCTATCAGAATGTCTTCTACATAAGCTAGCCTTATTGTCATATACAGAATGAAGCAGTCTACGGCCATACCACCCTGAACGCGCCCGATCTCGTCTGATCTCGGAAGCTAAGCAGGGTCGGGCCTGGTTAGTACTTGGATGGCAGAATGAAGCAAAACTTGCCGAGGCATGGATTGGACTTCACTGAGTAACTGCCTTACCAGCCCAGTGGAAATCTTCTGACCCTGGAATGCCATGCATGCAGTTTTGGTAGGAATCCCTTGATTAAGTATTTTTTTCAAACTGCAGGTCACTACCCCATTTAGTGGGTCACTAAGTCAACTTACTGGGCTGTGGCCAGCATTTTTTAAAAGAAATAAACTAGAACAGAGGGGGGATTATTAGGAATGCATATAATAAGGGCAAGTAATACTTCATGAAATTTTATTTCAGTTACAGTCATCACTTTCATTTTATACACACAGACATATTTTATGCGCACACATAGCCCAACATAACAGAACGCAATATAAAATGTATTTGTTACTCTGTAGCAAGGTTTGAAAAGTTTGAAAAACACTTCTAAGGATATTTAATTCTATTGTTTAATGTAACAGCCATATTTTCACACACTACCTATATAATTCCCTCTTTCCATTAAGGTTAAGGGTGAGAATAAACAGGATGAATGAGGCCACTTATAGCTGTATTCAGAACACAGCTGTGAAAGGAAAAATCAGCACTTAACCACATGGAGAAGACAGATCCACTGAAGTATAAAAATGTGCCTTCCCACTTCAATAACAAATTGATGACATGGATATCTTAACAGAGAGAGGCACTGTAAAGTTTCCACTGTAGTCACTGGTTTGCTCAGCTATAGTAACTTGTTTCGGAGCCTAACCAGCTGTGAGGGCTTCGGCGGAAAGTACAATATGGTTGGATAATTATGAGATGTATTATTCAATAGATGATGCCATAAAACCTGGCCACCTTCCCAACAGAAACTTCCCAAGCAAGATCTCTATTAATTATTCTTAAATGGGAAATGTTCCCCTGAATCCTCCCTCCAACCCCAGCTAAAATCCTTTGTTTCTCAACATCATAAAAAAATTTGGTATATGAGGAGGTATAAAAATGATAGTGCACCTGGGGCGCCTGGGTGGCTTAGTGGGTTGAGCCTCGGACTCTTGATTTGGGCTCAGGTCATGATCCCAGGATTGTGGGATTGAGCCCCCACCCCCAACATCTAACTCCACAAGGAGCATGGAGCCTTAAGATTCTCTCTCTTTCTCCCTCTGCCCTCTCCTCCACTTGCACGCTCTAAAATAATAAATAAAAATTAAAAATAAATAAAAGTGCACCTAAAAGTTTCTGGATTTAAGTTAATACAAGACTCTGTTTATTCTTTGGCAATGTGTGCATGTAGGTGTATACATGAGCAAATATATAATTATACATACACATGAACTTTATGGTCAATGTTTGACAAAAATGCCATTGTATTTATATACTCTTTTGCATTTGATACTCTTAATTTAACAATTCATAAGTGAATATATGTGCCAAATGGTAGCACTGTAATTTATTCCTTTAAGTGATGGCTGAATATCTTATAAGTAAATACTGCATGTACTCAAATACTGCCCATTTAATGGATATTTATTTATTTCACTTTTTTTTCCTGGATGGGGAGGTGCCTACTATTATCAGCACTGCAATAAATATATTTGTTCATGTATCATTACATAAGGTAGTTTTAATTCCAAAAATTCCAAGAAAAGAATTTAAATTTTAGTAGCTGTTGCCTGATTGTTTTCTCAAAAGCCTGGAACAATTCACATTTCTACCAGCAACACATGAAAGTACTCACTTTTGCCATCCTTCTCCGCAATTCCAGTTACTGTATGCTTAACTTTTTGCCTGTCCAAGGTATATAACACAGTATCATACTGATGCTTAAATCTGCATTTCCCTAGCAGATTTAATTAATTTTAGCACCTTGTTACATGCTGTTGGCCAACTCGATTTGCTTTTCCATAAACAGCCCATCCAAATTACCTTTTATCCTATTTTTCTTTTTAACAAAATGTTTGTTTGTTTGTTTAGAGACCGAGAGCGCAAGCGGGAGAGGGGCAGAGCGAGAGGGAGACAGAATCCCAGGCAGGTTCCACACAGTGGGCACAGGGGCTTCTGATCATGAACTGTGAGATCATGACCTGAGCCCAAATCAAGAGTCAGTTGCTTAACCGACTGAGCCATCCCGGCACCCCTATCCTATTTTTCTATTGGCATATCAAGTTATTCAATTTTTAAATATTTTATTGATATTAATCCATTAACTGCTGTATGTGATGAAATCCCCCCATTGTTTGCCTACTGAATTTGCTAATATCTTTTGCTATGCAAATATTTTTAAATTTTATAGGAGATAAAATGTCTATTATTTTTATTTTTGACCTTTTTTGTTTCCTCCCTTGGGTGAAATAGTCTCTCCAGTTTTTACATTGTGCACAGTCATCTCATCTTTCTTTTAATATCTGCATTATATTATTTTTATAGTAAAAATTCTCATATACATATGAGATGAAATTTTTTAAGGCACACAATAAGCATCAAGCTTTATTTTTCTAAATAGTCAATAATTAGTACTTGTTATTAAATAAAGCATATTTCTCACTGAAACTGCATATATTAAATTCCAGAATATTCTAAGATCTATTCTGGATTCCATTTTGTGGTACTAATTTATAGTGTCAATACATGCTGCTTTGGGATGCCTGGGGGGCTCGGTCAGTTAAACATCTGACTCTTGATTTTGGCTCAGTCATGATCTCATGGTCATGGGATGGAGTCCTGCATCAGGCTCAGCGCTCAGTTGGAGCTTGCTTAAGATTCTCTCTCTCTCTCTCTCTGTTTCTCTCCCTCTGCCCCTCTCCCCTACATGCATGCTCTGTCTCACTAAAAAATTAAAAATTTTTTAAAAATACCATGTTGCTTTGATGGGAGTGAGTTTATGGTATATATTAATCATCTATAAGGCAACTCCTCCTTCACCAAGTTGTCTTTTTCATAATGCTGTCTAATCTCACATCTATTCTTTTTTTTTTTTAATGTTTTATTTATTGTGGGGAGAGAGGGAGACAGCATGAGCAGGGGAGGGTCAGAGAGAGAGGGAGATACAGAATCTGAAACAGGCTCCAGCCTCTGAGCTGGCGGTCAGCACAGAGCCTGACGCGGGGCTCGAGCCCATGAACCCTGAGATCATGACCTGAGCTAAAGTCGGACGTTTACCCGACTGAGCCACCCAGGCGCCCCTCACATTTATTCTTTATAGGCACTCTAGGAGCATTTTATCTAATTCCAAAATATCTTGTTGGGACTTTAAACGGATTTACATTAAATACAGCTATTAATCCATCTATTGAAAGTTTTAAATTCTCCGTGGATTGATTTTGGTAATTTATATGTTTCTATACTTCCTCTGGTTCAGGTGTCAGCCAACTATGGCTCCCAACCATTTCTGGCCCACTGTTTTTGTAAATAAGGTTTTATTGGTTCACAGCCATACCCATTTGTTTTTATGGTGTCTATGGCTCCTTTTCTGCTACAGTGACAGAGTCACTGTGACAGAAACCCAAAATATTTACTATATGTCTCTTTATAGAAAAAGGTTTGCAGATACCTGCTCTGGGTTTAAAATATAGTGTCCAAAAGTTTATACATGGCATTCTCCGACTCCTAAGATATCTTCAATATTTTAACTATGTTTCTTTTTTCATTTCTAACTTTGCTCTCCTTTTTCTGGAAATAGGCTCTCAAAACGTTTTGTCTTTCCAAAAATTAGTTTTTGGATTTATTTAACCTTTCTGCTATCTTTGGTGTTGCCTTTTTTATTTCATTCCTTTCTGCTTCCATCTTTTAAAATTCTCTCTTTTCATGTATTTTTTCTAGCTTCTTAACTATTTTTTAAAATATTTATTTATTTATTTTGAGAGAGAGAGAAAGAGAGAGAGAGAGAGAGACCACATATGAGCATCAACAGAGGAGGGGAGGGAGAGAGAAAGGCAGAGAGAGAGAATCCCCAGCAGGCTCCACTCTGTTAGCACAGAGCCCAATTTGGGGCTTGATCTCAGGAACCTGAGATCATGACCTGAGTAGAAATCAAGAGTCAGATGTTCAACCGACTGAGCCGCCCAGGCACCCCTCTGGCTTCTTAACTATTAACTTTCATTATCTGTAGTTACTCTTTGTCTCATAGACTTTAGTTACTCTGTGTCTCATAGATTTTGGAGTGTTCTTCTTTTTACTATTCCTAGATCAGAATTTCATTTTTATTTTACCTTTGGCCCAAGTGTGTTTCTTAATTTCCAAGTTGTGAAACATTGGCATTATGTTTTAATATTTATTTCTACGTTTATTTCTAATTTCCATGATTAAAAAATGTGGTCTGTGAAAGCTCTCAATTTTCTAGCTATTCTTTGGGCCAAGTACTTCACCAATTTTTGCTAAGTGTTTCGTGGCACCAAGTGAGTTAGAGAAAGAACATACGGTCCTAGAATACATTGTTAAGTCACTTTAATTGGATTGCTTAAGGCCTTTCTGTCTTTACCTATTATCTACTACCTACTCACTAAAATACACCACCACAAAAGTGAACTATTTAACTGTTCTCTCTGCAATTGTGATAGCTTTTGATTATGTATTTCTAGGTGCTCTGTTATTTGGGCACAATTTATGACTTTATAAATTGTGGCTCTTTTTTTTACTGTTTGGTTCTTTCTTTCCAGTATAATTAATTGTTCTTTATGCTTTTATTAGTTCTTTGCATTGTGTATTTTGCCTCATATATTTTTTTCCATCAACCCTTAAAAAATATTGCTTAATATATTTCTCATGACAACTCTTGTCCTCTCACCTGTGCTTCGTTTCCCCAACAGTCTCTCTCTTTACATAGAGGTATTTATGCCTTTTACATTTTAATGTAACAATGGCTTGGGTTTTTTTTTTTCTTATTTTATATTTACAATTTAGTTTGCTTTTTCATTTATTTTCTTTCTTTCTTTATTATTTTTCTGGCTTGGTAGAGTTTCCATTCATTCCCTTTTTCTCTTGTTAATTTAAAAGCTCTACTATACTTTTCAGGTCTCTAAGTTGTTGCCTTCTCTTCACAGATACCTGTATTAAAATCATCCAAAACCAAAATGCCTAATACTAGTAATCAGATAAAATCTAACACTGCTGTCTTATGCAAACAAAATGCCAATGATTTCTCCCTTCCAAACATATAATTCCTACATGGTTTCCCCTTTGCTCCTGAAAGACAAGAGCTTGATTCCCTCTGCACCTGGCTATGCCTGCCTCTACTTCAACGTTCTGGAAGCTGATGATCTCCAAGCCAGAGAGTCACATGTAACTTTGGTTTGGTCAGTCAGAAAATTTTCCAGGAGATGTGTGAGGAGCAAGGTAGAGGCCACTCTTCAGCCACGTCTGCTGTTCCTGAAGGCAACAGTCTTGGAGGCTTTCTACGGCTAAAAGTCCAGCGTTTCCCACTAACTTCAAGGTGTGACTCGTCCATTTTGCTGGTACAGACAGGGGCAGGCATAGAGCAGTTCTGAAGCCAAAGGCAGCAGCTTGGCGACAAGGCACGTCCCAATGTCCATGGTTTCTTGATCCCAACTGCTTCTTAACAGTAGCTGTGGCAGCAGCATCACCGGGCCCCAGTTCTGGGGAGTAGCTTTACAAGCTGTTCCTGAAAGTTCAGTCTAGAACTTACTACTTCAGCCACAAAATGATTCTGTGGTCATTTAACAGGGCTCTGTAGCAAATTTCTTCCTGTTTACAACAAATGGATAGGTTTTGTCCTCTGCAATTGGACACTGAGTGATATACGTCCTGGATCTTTCTCCCTATAGAACTTCTAAATTTTGCTGGGATGATAATAATTTTGTACTTTTGGTTGGTTTTGTACAAAGTTTCCCTTTTCTCTTCTATATCGAGACTCTTTAGTCAGCTCTTATATTAAACATTCCCAATCCCTATTTGTTTACATCGAACCAACATTTGAGTGTCAATCAAGTTGCCAGGGAATGTGGGCTTTGCAGGAAAGAAGACTACTACAACCTGATCCCTGTCTTGCTGTTCTACAGTCACAGGTTTTATAAATATTTTCCAATTTTATTAAGACAATTCAGCAATGCTTTCTTCGCTGTATTTGTTAAAAATATTTCCCTAAAGGTCTTCCAGTGGGGTCATAGAGAGAAATATTAACATCAAGATGTGCTTCTCCACTCAAGGCCCTTCACTAGGCACCCTTCAACTCTGCTTCTTTCACGTATTTATAGCCCTTCATTTCTAACTACAAAAACCTGGTGCTAAGCTCACCCCTCCTAGAGGTTCTCCTGCACAGTTCTGACCCAGGCTGGCCACCCTGAACCTTCTGGATGCTTCAGTGTTCTACATGTATCTTTAATGCTGCTTCCTAAATATTCTTTTCACTCCTATTTTTCATTCCTATTTTCTTTCCATTCCTACTCATTGTATAAGGACTGTGTCTACTGGAAATCCTTCATAAAAGGGGAATTTGCCTTTTTGCTGTCCTCATAGTTTTTAACACTGTGATTGGCATGAAGTATTCAAAAACAACATGACTTGCATGATTAATCCCCACAATATACATGTGTGTGTATTCATATGTGTCATATAAACACATGCACATGTACACAGTGATTTCTGAGTCCTTGGTGCACAAGTTACTTAAACTCTCTAGGGGCCCCATTTCCTCATCTGTGAAGTAGAGACGCTGTTACCAACTGCACAGCTTTGCTACGGAGAGGATTAAATGGGATCCTATATGACAACGCTTACTTAGCCATTGCCTAGGATCTCCAGGTGAGGAAACGGTAGGGATGATGATATCTGATGGCCAAACCAGTGCTTCTAATATCCTCAATCCCTGAGCTGTTCTCAGCGAAATTAATTTAATGTCTTTTCAATGTACTTCAAAAGCAAAGGCTACTTTAAGAAGCCATCCCAACACCTGAATGTCATCACAAATCCAGATGGTAGGTTCCCTCTCTTTCCACCTTCAACTCTCCAAAACCACCCCCTCAACAATCCTCTCCTGACGATTACAGAGGGAGCCACTTCCTTCCATCTCACTCTCTAAAAATGCACCTCCTATAACACTCTGCTCACGACTTCAGCTCACGACTTCCAAAAAAGGCAGACTGATACATGGTTAAAAGTGACACAGCACTGTGCATTTAGTCAGGGTTTACATACTTCCCCCATGCCTCTATTTGCTTTTGATGTTTGCACCTCTGGCTTAGAGAAGGCACAGTTTCTGTTTAAATTGGTTTGCACGATGCCCTGCCAATTAACACACATTTGCAAATACTGGCTAAATAAAGGTCCCTGGCTGTGACTCAACATCTGTACCTGTCCTTCTTCCTAGGGATGCTTGTCACAGAATGTACAGCTGCAAAGGAGCAGAGTGGTACCTCTCTAAAGCTAATAGTGTTGTAGAGACAGCCTTGTCCATAAGAACTGCCCCGAATGGGTGATGTAGACAACAGTCACCAGGAAATGGGCAGTGCAAAGTCAACTTTCCAAATGAAGTCCACCTGTTCCAGAATCTTCCTAAGTCCCAGACTCCTTTGATCCTGGAATCAGTAAAATATCCAATACTGACTCAACCACTTCTCCTGGAAAATCCTGGCCTTTGACAACTTAGGAGAGGAATCTGTTGAAAGACCAAGGTAAATGGATAAGACCTGGATGTTCACAGCTATCTATGTAGACACATTTTATTTATTAAAAAAATTTTTTAATGTTTTATTTATTTCTGAGAGAGAGAGACAGTGTGAGCAGCAGAGGGTCAGAGAGAGAGGGAGACACAGAATCTGAAATAGGCTCCAGGCTCTGAGCTGGCTGTCAGCACAGAACCTGACATGGGGCTCGAACCCACGAACTGCAAGATCATGACCTGAACCAAAGTCATCTGCCCAAATGACTGAGCCACCCAGGCACCCCTATGTGGACACATTTTAGCATCTGTTCTAGTTTATCGTGTGTCCCCAGAATCTATACATCACGTAGCATATGGAAGATGTTCACCAAATGTTTGCCAGTAAATACATATTCTCATAAAATAACATAGGTCAGTCCTTAGTGCTAGTATAAAATATAAAATATCTAAATTCTATAGCTATTAATAGTCTAATATTTAAATCCCATGATGCTGATCAAGTCTTGGTTTGGTTTCCTCTCCCTCTTTTTCCCTAGAAAGTAGAGAAGCATGTATGTAATAAGGTAGAATGCCTCATTGCCCTGGACACAATCACTGAACTCCCCAGCTGCCTTAGTTCTTTGTTGTATCCTGACTGAAATATTTCTTGAGTTTCTTAGACAGGTGTGTTATTTAGTTCTCTTAATTACTTCTAAGTCTTCCTAAAGAGGTACTTGTATTCTGAGCTCTTAGTCTTCTTGAATTTTGATCTTGGCATAATTATGTCTGCTTAGCATTTAGGTCAAATATTATCAGGTTTGTCAATTAATTAGTGTAGAGTATACGTTTAAAATCATGACATCGTATTCATTACTTGGTTCACTGCCATCAGATTCCTCACCATTTTAGATTTTTTTTAAATATATATTTTTTTAATTTTTAAGCAATCTCAACACCCATCGTCTTGAACTTACAACCCTGAGATCAAGAGCTTCACACTCCACATACTGAGCCAGCCAGGAGCCCCTCACCTTTCTAGATCTTAAAGAGAAAAACTAATTGTAGATTTGAACCCAACTTCTAAGACTATTCCAAGCCCCCTTTTCTGGTTCTGGCTTTGTAATTTGCACAGAAGCAACATCAGCCCCCTTCACAACACAGGAAAGTACTATGAATACACACAGTACATGTACTGAAAAGCATTCAGCTAATATAAAGGGCTATGCTAATAGCAGGTCATTTGACTGTGATTCTATGAGCTCCCAGAGCAGGGAGCTGGTAGGATTCTGTTTCTTTATTTAAAAAAAACCTCTGAGTAAGGAAATACAAAACATTCTTGATACCTGAATATATCATTAGGAGGACCAGGAAACAGTGTTTTATGTAGATTTTTTTTTAATTTTTATTTATTAAAAAAATTTTTTTAAAGTTTACTTATTTTTGAGACAGAGAGAGACAGAACATGAGTGGGGGAGGGTCAGAGAGAGAGGGAGACACAGGCTCCAGGCTCTGAGCTGTCAGCATGGAACCCAATATGGGACTCGAACCCACAAAGCGTGAGATCATGACCTGAGCCTAAGTCAGACGCTTAACTGACTGAACCACCCAGGAGCCCTATGTAGATGTTAACAGTCTCATTTTGTGTTTTCAATTTTAAGTGGAATTATCTAGAATATGGTAATGAACACCCTTCTTTATGTTCTCTGATCAAGAAACAACTGAATGGTTATGGCCACATACATATTGTTTATTTACTGAAAAATTATGTTCCACATTTAATTTGCAAATTCTAATGTGTCAGTAATTTCAGGAACTTCAAAGTTAAAGTAAAATTTTGCTCAATTAAAAAAAAGTTATAAACCATGCTTGGCACTAACTGTATCTAATTAACCACAGCAGGTAGTAGGTAATTCTGGAAAAAAAGACCCACTTTCACATAAATCTGTCTTTGAAAATGTCATAGTATGAGCCTGCCTTTCTTTTCCTTCCTTCCCTTTCTTCCGCCTTCCCTCCCTAAGGGAGTCAAATTGGCTTACAATATCCTCTATGATGAATAATTACATAAAAATAAAGTAGGAGTTGTACAGAGGAAATTGACCCATTGGATGATGTGCAAAGACTGAAAGTAAGTGACCCACATGATGGAGCATAAACTGAGGAACAGCAATAACCAGAGCTACGGATTCAAGGTGAGGAAAAAGTCAGTGGCAGGATGGTATCAGAGTTCTGTTCACTGGTGGACTCACAGTGAGTAGAAAATGACTTTCCTCATTGAAATGGCTTCCAAATATCCTCCCTTAACTGCCCAGAAGACACTGCTCCCCAGAGCAACACAGCCCTTTTAAAGCCATTCCCAAATTTTTCGTAGAATGCTTAAATAACAGGGTTGTGTATGAGAGCAGAAAAGGCTCACTTCAAATAAGAGCTGCCTTCTCAGCATTTCTTTCCACAAAAAGATCACTGGTATTCAGAGCAGGTAAATTGAAGAAATAGGAAAAAAAAGAAGTTAGTGCCACAGAGTGAAAAGAAAGGAATGAAAGATCATGCTGCTAACTTGAAGCTATCCTGTGAAAAAGAACTTGTGCCTTAAATATATACCAGTGACATTACCAGCAGAATAAAAACAAAACAGTAGTATAATTCCCATTATTGTAAATAATGAAATAGAAAAAGAAATATGAAGGGAAATAGATAAGAATAGAAAGGGAAAAATGATGATCTGCTTGTAAAATGCTTTAAATGATTTTTCAAATAAGTATTCAGCTACTACTATGAAAGAAAATGAGCATTCATATAGTGTTAGTTGACCAAGTGCTTGGAGGCCCGCGGGGGTTACTGTGATTTCTATTCACACTGAAGGAGTCCAGTCTCTGCGCGCAGAGGGACAGCCCTGTGTCTCTGGGCTGCGCTGCACCGCCTTAAACAACTGCTTGGGTGGCTCTACGGCGCGAGATGATTAACGACAAACAAAAGTGAGCTGACCTAGGGTGTTCTTCCTCTGGAATTGCTCTGTCTCCTGGAGAACTCAAACTGATCAGGAAGGTGATTGTGGAAGTTGCGTCCAAACTGTGGGACAAAACCATGAGCGATGCCTGGAATTCAGTCAGGCACGTCTGCTAAGATGGAGTGGTCTGAAGAATATGAAGGAACTTGGGGTAACATCAAAGGTCTCTACAGATGGGTAGAAAGTAACCTTTCTGTTTTTGTAAGAGCCAAAGAAATACAAAATCCTATCAAGTAGTGTGGGGGCTGCAGGTTTCCCTTCAGGAGGCATGGAGTTCTGGACACAGCAATTACAAGTTCAGCAATTATTCACCAGGGTCACCAGTGGGAGTTCAGGCAATGCCCCAACACAAATCGCTGGCCTTTGGGCCTCCTCAGGGGCACTCAGAGAGCCAGTTCTCTCTGTTGGAAAGCAAGCTCAGTCAGTCCCAGGATCTCTGTGCAGAGTACCTATCCCAGAGAACAACCCACAACCACTGCCCCATTCACCCCCACACTTCACAGCCTCCCCTTCATCAATATATTGTTTTCCTTAGCATTTACTAACCTCCAGGACACTATATCTTCTATTAATTTGTGTCATTTATTATTTGCCCCTTCCCAGGAATATGAACTTCCCGAGGGCAGAAATTTTCATTTTGTTTGCTCATGTTTTCTGGAGCCTAGAACAATGCTCAACACACAGATATTTTATTTATTTTTTAAATGCTTATTTACTTTTGAGAGAGAGGGAGAGAGAGAGACAGAGTGTGAGCAGGGGAGGAGCAGAGAGAGAGGCAGACAGAATTTGAAGCAGGCTCCAAGCTCTGAGCTGTCAGCACACAGCCTGACTTGGGGCTCAAACTTGTAAACCATGAGATCATGACCTGAGTTGAAGTCGGAGGCTTCACCAACTGAGCCACCCAGGCGTCCCTTACACAGATATTCTAAGTGATTACTGGAAGAAGCAATAAATGGGTGAAAAAAATGAATAAAACCCAAACCATGGAACTAGTGTTTTTGTGAAAGGCATCTGAATATTTGTTATTTTAGATTATGCTTAACAGAATTTGGTCTATTAAGAGACTACCTAGCTTATAATTACAATTTTAAATGTTTGATTAGGTGACTGATTTAATGTGATTTTTAAGTGGAAATTGGGCTAAATTCATAAGTAATATTGGAATATTTAAGACAATTTTATTTATTTTTATATTATTTATAAGTGTTTATTTATTTTGAGGGTGTGTGTGTGAGAGCAGGGGAGAGCCAGAGAGAGAGAGAGAGAGAGAGAGAGAATCACAAGCAGGCTCCATGCGGTCAGTGTGCAGAGCCTGACACAGGGCTCAAACTCATGAACTGTCAGATCATGACCTGAGCCAAAATCAAGAGTCGGATGGTCAACCAACTGAGCCACTCAGGTGACCCAAGAGAATTTTAGATTTACTGTATTCATATACTTGATTTTTAGATTTATAATGTTTAAGAACTTGGGAAGGCTAGCCAATTCGAAAACTGAAGTACTTAAATATGAAATTGAGTATTATAGCTAAATTTGTGTAACAGTTAATATTATACTATTCAAAGTACCTGTAAATGTATTTATTAACATCTGCTAATTTTACAAATAGAATAAGATTTGCAAGCTGAACTTAAAAGTGTAAGTTTTCTGAATCTGACTTGAATGAAA
Organism: Crocuta crocuta; assembly: GCF_008692635.1. Taxonomy (NCBI): domain Eukaryota; kingdom Metazoa; phylum Chordata; class Mammalia; order Carnivora; family Hyaenidae; genus Crocuta; species Crocuta crocuta. The sequence goes on along the minus strand of NW_027527393.1, from coordinate 2,364,476 downwards.
ATGTTAACTTTTAAATTAAAAATAAACCTTCCAAATAGTCTTTTTGTAGGACAGAGGAACGAATCACCACAGGGCACTGTAGAAGGTGGAAGGCTGCATGGGGCACAGAGGGAATCACAGAAAACCCACATTCTTGTTCCGGTTCCCCCACATATAAGAAACTAGCCTAGGTCAACCCCCTAATCTCTCAGAGTGCTTTCATCTACAAAATGAGATCGCATGAAAGTCCCTGGAACCCTCAATTATGCCATTGCTCCTTAAGGACCACAAGACTGTGTCTTATTCAAGATGCTGTGGAGGTGGGGAAGAAGGGGACTCCTCGCACAGGAAAATCAGGAGTTCATCAGCGGAGAGGGATCTGACAATTCAAAAGGAGGGAAAGAGCACTGGAGGAGGACAAAACCAGGTGAGCGAGCACTCTCCCATGGGAAAATAGAGAGAGGGAAGTCAGTGGAAAACGTCTAATGGTGAGCTAGCCATCAAGTCTGGTCAAAAGAGTACTCCACCGATGCACCGATGAATATATCTCATGGCTCAAAAAGCTAATGTATTTGTAGCAACCATTACCATGTCAGAAATAGTTCAATAGCACACTGATAGTGTTTACATAGGACCTAAACAAATGTATTTGTTATCAAAATTATGTCCATTTGTATTCAGATTCGATTTTACAAGAAGGATATGTTTTTAAATTACCCAGTAATTTCTTGGCACCTTACTTAAAAATGAGCTGCCCCACTTTATTAGTGTAAGGCTCATGATGACTCAAATATTCATCTAACAGAATCCATCTTGAGTTCTATGAAACTGACAGAATACCCACATAACCTGGTATTTCTGTAGATTTCCTCTGCCCTAAATTCTCAACAAAGCTAAAAATATTCTCTACTGAAAGGTCGATGAAATTTGGAGATGAATGGATTCATAGTCATCAATATTTCAAACCCTAGCAGGCTATATGCGAGGTCTTGGGGGAAGGAAATAAGCGTTTCCAAGTTTCATTCAATAACTACTTACAGTCTCCAGAATAATGCTTTGGAGCAACACAAGAATACAGACATATCTTCTCATAAATTTTTGTAAATTAGCTAAGCTGAGCAGGCCACATGTACATTATAGGAGAAAATGCCACTAAATTATTGTTGCTTCTATTTTTGTAAAGGAGACTTGCAACTGCCCAGTTAAAATAACTTGAACAGGTGTTGCTGACCTAATATTTCAACTGTACTGCAAATCAGCTGCTCAGGCAAGCATTCCCCACGGGATTGGGCTAAAGCTCTCCTCGTCCCTCCTCCACCCTGTCGGAACCTGCACACCAGGACAGCCAGGAAAACATGGGCACCCGAAGCATGCCTTTCATCTGCACATCCCACACAGAGTCTCAGTATTTGCTCCATATTTGTTCAAGGGAGGCTGGGAAAAACAGAATTCCCATTTCTTTGTAAAATATACATCGGGTATCCGGTGACCTCTTTTCTTTTGAGCTGTCTCAAAACAAAACTCTATTCCCATAGAAAACTTGAATAAGCAATACAGAATTTACTAAAGATATCACAGGGGAAACTTGGAGGTGATTTAGAGCTTTTCCTGGGAAAATATCATTAGAAACGTCTCTTGTCCTAAGTTCTTCCCCCCTCGGCTCCCAGGCATCTCATTCTTTCTCACACTTTCTTTTTTTGCCCTTCTGGGACTCAGTTTCCCTGGGCCCTTTCCTCCCCACTTCCCATTGTTCCCCCAACCCTCTCCGGAACCCCTCACTCCACTTTTAAGAACACCTTAGTTCTAACCCAGCCTCTATATTTATGTTGACATAGCCCAACCCCTAAGTTTAATATCATCTCCAAGATTTCAACATCAGGAATGATACTGAATGACAGTGGGGGAGTACTGAGAGCTCTTACTAGCACTATAGTACTTCTTTAATTTGGGGGCTTTTATGAGAAGTTATAATACAACTTTAAAAAAACATTAATTTCTTATAAAAGGTGAAATGTTCACACACACACCCCATTACACCCTTTGAGGGTCACATGTGATGGTATTTACTCAATACTACTCATTCATCATCTCCCCATAAGTACGTATGTAGTGCTAACCGGTCATTTTCTAGACAGTGGTAATATGGCCATAAAGACAACAAAGTCCCTGACCTCAAGGGAAAACAAACAATTATGTGTAATATAAAATGCCACAGTGCTACGAAGAAAAATAAGGCAGAATAAAGGGGACAGTTAATGATGGTCACATTTATAAGTGTAATGTGCGTGTGTGCGTGTATCCTCATACATTAAAAGTTTTCATTTGTGCCTAGATTTTTAACATTTAAATTTTTTTAATGTTTATTTATTTTTGAAGGAGAGAGAGAGAGAGAGAGAGAGAGAGCATGAGTGGGAGAGAGGCAGAGAGAGAGGGAGACACAGAATCCGAAGCAGGGTCCAGGCTCTGAGCTGTCAGCACAGAGCCCGACATGGGGCTCAAACTCACGAGCCAGAGATCATGACCTGAGCCGAAGTCAGTTGCTTCAGCTGAGCCACCCAGGCGCCCCTTTTTTGACATTTAAAATGGCAAAAGCAGATATCTGCGGTTGTCATTAGAAGCTTTTCAGAATACGAAGAAATCTCAAACATGCTGCTAAGCAACAGACACCAGGAATTTCAAAGTCCTGCCATCCAGAACACACACCTCTCTCCCTTGGCTTTGCATTCCTTCGGCATGGCTGCACCATAATAATCAACCTCCAAGCTCCAAGAGACCAGAAATAAGATCTAACTGAAAAGATAAGTTCTGCGGCATGTCCCCCAGTGGTTTATTAAATTATGATGAGAGAAGCAATGGGAACGTAAACAAAAAATGTAACCTGTGCATCCTCAGAATGTGTCCAACAATGAACGTTGCTTCGTATGCCTGTTATTCACATCTTCAAGCTTTCATCCACGTAAATACAGATGGACCAAAAGAGCAATCACTTAAAGTATTTACCTTCATTCAATCCTCTCTAGTAGGTAAAATTTATGTTTCAGAAAACAACTTTGCATGTGTGTTAGGCATCCAAATTATATTAACTTATATATTTATTTTTATCTTCAACTCCTCATCTTTCCTTAGCTCTAGCAAGCTATTTTTAACTCTGTAGTAGGTGGTGTACAAAATCCAAAGAATTTTCTGATAAAAGAATGTATTAAAGATAGTAGCTTGGGAGTGCCTGGGTGGCTCAGTCGGTTAAACATCTGACTTCAGCTCAGGGCTAGTAAATTCGGCAACTGGCTCTCTGCTGTCAGCACAGAGCCTGCTTGGGATTCTCTCTCCCCATCTCTCTCTGCCCCTCCCCAGCTCGCACACATGTGTGCTTGTGCACACATTCTCCCTCTCTCAAAAATAAAAAAATAAACATAAAAGAAAACTAGTAGCCTGACACCTAGCTGCTCTACCATAACAAGGGCAGTAAGCTCACAGAGGAAGGACTTTGGTTCACTCACCTGTTTCCCTACCACCTCAGCCAACACGCAGGGGGCTCAATGCAGATTTCAGGAGAAATTAATAAATGAATCTCACCTTGTCATAACAGTACCCAAGTGCAGTCATAAACACGTCACACGCATTGTCTCACTCAGTGGTCACAAAACCCACTGGGCGGCCACCACTTTCACTGCTTTGTAGATGAGCTAGCTAACTGAGACGTGAGTAAGGTGAAGTTCACATAGCCAAGAAGCGACCCAACTTCTTAGTGACTGAACTTTCTGACTACATCCAAGCTCCCTACCACCAGGCTAGAGTCCCTTTATATGACAGAACTTTCATTTCCTTTCATCTAGTTTACTCCTCCTGACTTCCCCCCACATGACCACAATCCTCTCTTCAGCCTGGAGAAATAGCTTATATAAGTATATTAGTCACTGACCAAATGTGAAGTACAAGCATCCAGAGTAAAATTTTAGGAATTACATTTGGAAATAAAAATGCCTAACTTGACTGAAAACTTTCCACATTGAAATGGGAGCAAACATGGTTCAAGGAACAGCAGCTTAACACATGGCTGCTTATTTCATCAACCTGCAAGAACAGCCTTGCCTCCAGTCTGCTAAGACAGTCTTATTAGAATAACATAATCAAGGGAGTAGCCTCCCATTATGTCTGTCATATTCTATTGGTTAGAAGCACATCAGGGCACCTGAGTGGCTCAGCTGGTCAAGCGTCCAACTCTCGATTTTGGCTCAGGTCATAATCTCAGAGTTTGTGGGTTCAAGCCCTGTATTGGGCTCTGTGCTGACTGCACGGGAACCTGCTTGGGATTCTCTCTGTCTCTCTCTCTCCGCTCCTTCCCAGCTAGTGAGCATACTCATGCTCTCTCTCTCTCTCTCTCTCCCAAAATAAATAAATTTAATTTTAAAAAAAGTAGGTATAGAGNGAGGAGGGCCCTTATGGGGATGAGCACTGGGTGTTATATGGAAACCAGTAAACTATTTAAAAAAATAAAAATAAAATAAAGTAGGAAGTCACAGATCCAGTCTAAAATCTAGAGGGAGGGCTCATATGAGGGTGTGAATACCAGAAGTCAGAAATCCCCAGGGTCATACGAGGGTCTGTCCATCACAAGCACCAATAGGGGCTCTATGCACATGCATGTGGACAACCTCTTCCAGTGAGTTAACAACAGCACTCTTAAAAAGGAGTGTGCAACTGAATCAAATGGAGGGTATGAGAAACCACAGATGCCCTACCCTCCAAGTCTCTAATTTAGTAGAATTTGCATTTCTAACAAACTCCCAGGTAAAACTGCTGGTGCTGGTCAAAGGATCACACTTCAAGAACCTGTAGCCTCGCCTGCATATGCAAGGTACTCCCCTTGCTTCCTCCCAAAACAGTCAGCTCTCCCTCGGGATGAGGAGCATACATGCTGGCAGCATGGTCTGCCTTTGGAAGGCACGTGCAAGCCTGGTGACACATGAGAGCTTTTGCGGCAGAGAATTCTGGAGTTCCAGGTATCCAGAGCATCGTCTAGAAGAGGAGGCACAGGTCCTAGGTGGGCCTGTAGCCATTCCCAACAAGGCTCAGACAGATGAAGGCAAAAATGGGGCCCTCTAAAATCAATGGCTCAGGACAGGGTTCAAGAATTGGGAAGGATTCAGTAGTTTACCCTACTTGCAAGCAGGCAAATTAGCCTGCCAGTTTCACAGATGTTGGCAGAAGACACAAGATGCTTGGATTATAGAAAAAAAAGACAATTACTCACAGCAATAGCATAGCAGTAGTCATAGTAACGTCATTGCATCAGTTCCTTAAGCCCTAATTCCAAAAGAGGGACATGATGAGGGTCAGGTGTTGTCTGTTTACACAGTGGGGTGTGTTTCAGGAAAGTAACACTGAGATTAGGAAGCCCCGATTTTATGCGGTGGCTGCCAGCAACCTGGTCCAGAGGGAGACTTGGTCATTATCATCCTGGACAGTAAATCAATCTGCCCCTGAGGGAAACAGTCTCTACTTCCCAAGGCTCTACTTTCCCTGCTAGGCAAAACATCCCTGAAAAGACAGTGCAGAGAAAATTAGCTGTTAATGCCTTGGCTCAGAGTACCAGTTGTGCAGAAACTTGAGAGGTCTATGGAGAATCATCTCTTGACCACAAGGGTCCGGCTGCCAGGCCTCAGGGTAACACTGGCTGGCAAGGGGATGAGAACACAAGCCAGGAAGGTGCCTGAGGAAGAGTTTTTCAGGCAGAGGGATTAGTCAGTTAAAAGGTGCCGAAGATGAAGCGAAGGGAACTAACAAGGACAATGAGACATGCGGTCAAGGAGGTAACAGGGGAGGAAGAGGAACATAGATCCCATAGCATCCTTCCAGCCAATGTAAGGACTCTGCTCTTTATTCTGGGCAAAATGAGGAGTTGCTGCAGGGTTTTGAAGGGAGAGGTCCCATGGTACTACATGTTTTCAGAGGCTTACTCTGGTTACCATGTTGGGAACAGGCTGTGGATAGGCCAGCACCAAAACAGGGAGACCAGCTAGGAAACCCTTGCATAAAGCAGGTAAGAGCTAATGGTGGCCTGGGCCAAGGCACTGTCAGCAGAGGTGTGGGAAGTTGTTCGACTGTATATTTTGGAAGTAGAGCTGGCATGACTGACTGGAGTTGGGGGTATGTTAAGGGAAGCCCCCCAAAAGGAAAATCTCTCAGAGTCTGGGCTTCTGCATTTGAAAGAGGATTGCCATTAACTGACAAAGGGATAGATAACTCTGGAAGATCTAGGGATATCTTAGAGGAAAGAGATCAGAAGATCAATGGGAGTAATGTTAAATCAAGACATTTATTAGATATTCAAGCTTATGTATCAAATGGATAGTCTCAAATTGAAGGGAATCTGAAACTCAGGAGTTGTTAGTGTCTGGATGGAATTTAAAAGCATGAGTTCTGAGGAGCTCCCCAAGAAAGAGAGTGTAGATAGAAAGCAGATCGAGACAAGACTTGTGAAGAAAGAGGGGGTAGAAAAAGAGGTCAATGCCCTGGAAACCAAGAGAAAAAAGTGCTTCAAGAGTAGTAGTGAGCAATTATGCTAAGGGGTGTTGGTAGGTCAATTAAGATGTGGACTGAGAACTGATCACTAATTTTTTTTAAGAGAACTAATTTTCTCTTTCTTGAAATCAACTGGAGCCCAAATTCAAAGCTAGCATGGGATGGACCATTATGCCTCCACCATATATAACAGGTCTCATTACATGAATGTAAGATGTTTATTTTCCCTCAGCCTTGGGAAAGGGATAAGTAGAAGAGGAAAAAAAAATCTGAGAAGGACAGGGGCACCTCAGTAGTTAAGTCGGTTGAGCATCTGACTTCTGATTTTGGGTGAGTTCATGATCTCATGGATGGTGATTTTGAGCCCTGCCTAGGGCTCTGTGCTTACAATGTATATTCTGCTTGGGGTTCTCTCTCTGTCTCTCTGTCTCTCTCTCTCTCAAAATAAATAAACAAACATTAAAAAAATAATCCGAGAAGGACATAGGCCAACTCCACAGAGTCAGGAACAGGACATCTTTGGAGAGGAGAAGGCACTGAGCCCCTCATGAATCAAACAGAACACTGGTACCAAGTTCTTTCTTTTCCTGAGGTCTAATCTCCACAGGGAGGTAGTCTTTGTACCCGTATATGTTGTAAATTTCCGGGTCACTGCAAACAAACATATTTCACTGTAAGTTCACAAAATGTGAGATGAAGCTAAATATACATGGGGTTTTACCCTTGTTAAAAAAGACAACATGCCCAAATGAAATCCCTTTTGCTAAGTCCCACATGAAAAATCAAGACTTAATACCTAATTGTAGTTTCAGCCTCTTCCACAATGTAACCTTTAACCAGGTAGTCTGGAATTACAGTGAGGTAATCTGCCTAAGGTAATGGACCTCTTCCCTCTCCCATATGTGGAGAAGGTGACTTTGCCTGAATCAATCCACTTTTCTTCCAGAAATTTCCTTTTTACCTTCCATTTCCTTCTGTCTATAAAAGCCTGCCATTTAATACAGCTCCTCCAACCTCCTCTCTACTTGCTAGATGGGATGCTGTCTGATGAGAGAGCATATGGCGAGCTGAAGGCAAACACAAGCTAGGACCCCCCAAAGGTGGGGTATGCGTGACATTCCTCAGGCACTGTTGGCTGCCTAAGAACAAAGGAAAGGACAAAAAACAGACAGTTAAACTGTCAAGAATCTCTATCAGTTTACAAATATCTTAGTACAATTACAAAAAAGGGTAATCTTAATCAATAGCCTAATGTCCAGGAATTCCCCACCGTTCTTAACGTTAATGCTTTGCTGGCGAGAAAAACTACCTTAGCTTGACAATAGCTAGGCCTCAAGGAATCTGTGAGATTTTAGCATATGAAAATCTCTTTGGAAACTTCCCTTTTGACTTTACCTCCCCCAAATCCAAGGTATATAACCAGTCATTCTTCACAACCCCAGTGCAGCTCTTTCTGCCCATGGGTCCTGTCCCCATGCTTTAATAAAATCGCCTTTTTGCATCAAAGACATCCTTAAGAATTCTTTCTTGGCCGTCAGCTCCTAACCACCATCACCACTAAACCCCATTCATGAATTGTCGAAAACAGTCAAATAGATCTTTGAATTTACTCAGCTGAATTTTGTTTTATAATACCCTTCACTAGTAAAGGCCATCAAATGTTTTATCTATACCTGTGGGCACCTGGCATCTGACTTTGGCTTGGGGCTCAGGTCATAAATCTCAGGGTTCATGAGTTCAAGTCCCACATTGGGTGAGCTGGAGCTCCACCCACCATCAGGTGATCCCCGCTTCTCTCTCTCTCTCTCCCTCCCTCCCTCCCCCTCAATGAATTCTCTCCCTCTCTCTCCCTCTGTCTCTGCCTTCTGTATTACCTGCACCCTCTACCCCATCCCCCACAAAATAGAAAAAGAAAGGAAAAAAATGTTATATCTGTACCTAATTGTAAGATTTTGGACAGTAGGATATAAAATGGTAGTGCTGGATATCACTATTTGCTCAGAACTCTTTTTAAAAAATTTTTTAATGTTTTATTTATTTCTGAGAGAGAGAGAGAAAGACAGTATGAGCAGGAGAGGGCCAGAGAGAGAGGGAGACAGAATCTGAAACAGACTCCAGGCTCTGAGCTGTCAGCACAGAGCCCCACACAGGGCTTGAACCCACGAACTGCAAGATCATGACCTGAGCCAAAGTCGGCTGCCCAACTAACTGAGCCACCCAGGCACCCCCGCTCAGAACTCTTAATGAAGGAAGGCAGCAACCCCATAACGGAATTGAGGAGGAGAACAAAGACAACAGAAATGTGGCCAAATTTAAATTTCCTTAAAACTTGCAGGCCCAAGATACCTGAGACATGCAGAGGGTGACATTTGTCAAGGAATTCATGGCAGCTTTAAGGTCGATGTTTTGCTAGGGACTAAAAACAACCTTATCTTGACAAAAGCCAGACCTCCAGGGTCTTATAACTCTTCTTTAACATAAAGAAATCCCTCTCTAGCCCCCACCAAACTTTAAAGTCTATAATCAGTCACTCCTCATAATCACAGTGCAGCTCTTTCTGCCCACATCCTTTCCCTGTGCTATAATAAAAGCACCTTTTTGCACCATAAAATTCACAGAACTCAAGAACTCTTTCTTATGGTTCTGCTCAAAGACCCTGCATCAGTAACTCAAAGAACTTAAGTAGGGGAGTGGTGGGGAATACTGTGATTCCAATACTTTCTTTTTAGTGTTTATTTATTTTTGAGAGAGAGATGGGGGTGGAGGGGACAGGCAGAGAGAGAGGGAGACACAGAATCTGAAGCAGGATCCAGGCTCTGAGCTGTCAGCACAGAGCCCAATGCAGGGCTTGAACCCACCAGCCTTGAGATCATGAACTGAGCTTAACCCACTGAGCCATCCAGGTGCCCCTCCAATACTTTTCAAATGTATATGTGACTCTCTCTTCAGATGTCTGTTTTGCATCTGTTTACTGTTACCCAATCCACTTCCTTTTTTTTCTTTTTCCTATGCAATAGTTGCTTTTCAAATGCATTAGATCCTTTATTTGTAAGTACAAGGCCTTCCTCTCTTGTGGAACCCAATGCATTTTCTGGCAAAAGGGGCCCAGCTCTCTCCAGGGTGCAAGAGAGTCTGTCAAGTGCATGTGTATAGTACTGCCAGGAAGTAACCACCTACCTTCTGGCTGGTGGAACTCCCCTCACATCTTCTGCACTCACATTTTTCAAAATAGCAAGATCACATTTTGAAAAATTTCTGAATGTGTGTTCTTATTTCCACATATTCTCTAAACCGTCACAGTGGAAAAAATGCAAGTCCTAATCCTCAGAATATGTTTCCTTCTTTCACGACGGTATGGTGTGATTGAGAGCGGGTTCTGGGAAGCTGATGGGGCATGTCATAAATGGCTGGAACCCTGCCTGGTACACAGTAGGCCCACAATAAATAGATATTTTCCTTGCCAAAAATGTGCTTCCTTGACTGGGGAAAATACGAGAAATCAATGAGTACTTGGCAAAAGTCTTCTGATCTTTTGAAATAAACTTTGCAGGAAGCATGGCTACCTTGAAATGTCCAAGTCGGTCCTGGGGTATCAAAAGTGGAGGGGCGCCTGGGTGGCTCGGTAGATTAAGCATCTGACTTTGGCTCAGATCATGATCTCATGGTTTGTGGGTTCGAGCCCCGTGTCGGGCTCTGTGCTGACAGCTTGGAACCTGGAACCTGCTTCAGATACTGTGTCTCCCCCTCTCTCTGCCTCTTCCCTACTTGTGTTCTGTCTCTCTCTCAAAAATAGATAAACATAAAAAAATATTTCTTAAGTGGAATGCCAAGGGCCAAAGCCTGCACCTTCTTCCTCACCTGCCCTAAGTCTCATAAGCAAGGGAAGCCATCTTTCCGTGGTGTCTTCACAAAGAAACGAATCCATCTTGGAAGATGAAATGTTGGAAAACAGAGACAATTTTCTTTTCAGCTTCATTATTTGCTACTCTTAGCTCATTCATGTACAAAGGGGAGAAAACAGAGAAAAAACAAATACCTGACACTAGAGACTCGGAAATCAAGAGATCTGAAGCGATCCCTTCCTACAACCCAAGCTGTCTTTTTCTTTTGAATGAATCCACTCAGCTTCTAGGATCCTTTACAAGGTGCTTGCTAGTGATTGATGAAAGAAATGTCTAATTATAAGAAAAATGCATTTTGCAATTTCCAAGGGGTTGGAGGATTTTACATTTTACATACACATCAGGGAAGATGTGATGTGTAAGGCACAAACAATCATAGGGAAGTTTGGAAATGAGGTATAACATACATATATATTTTCAGTGCATGGTATGTTATTTTGCTGTCGCACAAACAGCAAAGTGCCAGATTTCTGTCTTTTGAGAAGGAAGCAATATGTTGGTGACAAAGGGGTATTCTTGAAGATTTGTGGCTGTATTTTGGGAATTTCGCTTCCTCTGTATCAACATGTAACCCTTATAAAGGACTCACACTGTGAGAAACTATTTAAAATTTACCTTTCCTTGAGGACCCCAAAGCTTTCTTTTTGCCAACTCAAATTCATTTAAAATGTTCTGCTGTCTTCTCTGGTGCATTAAGGATGATTTTTCATTTTAATACATATATTTTCAATAAGTTACACTGCTTTTCTTAAATATCCAATGAAAGGCAAAATGACAGGCTTGAAAATTCACAGTTTGTGATCCTCCTTTGTATATTGTTTACTCTATCCTACCTCAGGAAATTTAAGAGGCAGCTTCAAAGTGTTGAGTACAATCCAGACCTACAGTAGTAGCGAACGTCTGCACACATGGAGGGCAGGCCAGGGCGACGGCAGAGGTGGACGGATGCCCTCTNTTTTTTTTTTGCCATTTTAGACCACAAAAATTTAACATAGAAATTGCTACTGGAACTTAAGGACATATCCTCTCACTATCCATTTTTTCCACAAGGTACCTTTTTAAAGTAGGTATTATGCTAATATGCTTGGGAGATAGCTAAATAAATAAAAGGTATTCATGTTAACAAGTAATTGTAATACTCATGAGACTATGAAAATCTTTCCTTCTGGGGCACTCATTGAGATTAGTCTTCTCAGCTAGCATCCAGAGAGTACAGATCTTACTTTCTGGAAAGGGTCATACAGATCCTAATATCTTTTATTTATTCTAAAGTCCTGAGATCACTGATACGAATGAACAGCAAATGGAATTACATATTTGAACAATTCTACATTTGAGCTGGCTTTTCCTTGTGGCTAGTAATAAAATTATATACTGGTTCTAAGAATCACATGTCTCGTAACTTACAGAATTCTTCATCTCGAAAACAGAACTAAATGGCAAGCTATTGATACATGAGCACACCACCCTCTTCCCTCACCCCAGCCTGTCATATTGTGGGGCTTATTCTTGCAGACCTCAGGAATTCCGGTCATACTCTTTCGGACCTAGACCCTGCCTATATGTGGGATGGGCAGTGAGATCCCTGCTCTTCTAAAATGCCTTGACTGAATGAATACCAAGCAAAATCTATTATGTGCAACTCTGCACAGTGACTGTGTATGCATATCAATTTAAGGAGATGTTACAGAACTGTAATTAAAAATCCCAATGTAAAAAGTCAAACTTTCAGATTTCAAATCTGGGCTCCATCACATCCAGGCTGTGGGAGTTGGAGAAAAAGTTAACTATTCTGTCACTCAGTGTCCTCGTTTGTAAAATGAAAATAACATCACCTTCATCGTGATTTTGCTTTATTTATTAAAAAACATAATGTTTTTAGTGTATAACATGGCAACTGGCATTAAAAACACACTAAAATATTAGTGTTACTGTCATCCTCACTGCGAATTAGTTCTAATGGGCATTGTAGTATTCAAAAAATCCCACTGGGGTGGAAGTATGTAATTTCATCAGTTCTGAGTGCATTACCCATGGGGATGACTCTTCTTTGCAACCCTCCCTGGAAAGATGACTCATGTTGAACTCATCTTTGTCTTCCGCTGGCATATGCTGACCAGCACATACTGTCGGGACAGTGTAGTATAGTGGGGAAGCTCATCTGGAGCTAGGCAGACCTGGAGTCAAGTTCTTCCTTCCACACCTAATTTTTCTGATCTTTAGTTTCCCTGTCTCTGAGTTAAAAGTAATGGTGTCTATCCCATAGTGGTATTATAAGAATTCAAGAAGATAATGCATGCAAAGTACTTGGCATATGCTTGCTACTAAAGGCAACAGCAAACATTTATATAGTATTTATCACGTGCCAGGAACTTTTTAAGTATTTTGTAAGTACTAACTCCTTAAATCCTCAATACAATCCTATAATATAGGCACTATTATTTTTCTCACTTTATGTATGGGAATATCAAGGCTCAAAGAGACCAAATTATTTGTTCAGGGTCTTATTAATGGCTAAGTGACAATGGCCGAATTAAAATTCAGGCACTTTGATTCTTAAATCAAGGAATCTCAACCACTATCCCCTATTGTCTCTCAGTAGTGAGTGCTGGTCAAGTATTTGCTATTACTAATCAATAAATACTTGCTGAAATATTTA
>NW_027527393.1:2265887-2347859 GCF_008692635.1 Crocuta crocuta | reverse complement strand
GGCTCTGTGCTGACAGCTTGGAACCTGGAACCTGCTTCAGATACTGTGTCTCCCCCTCTCTCTGCCTCTTCCCTACTTGTGTTCTGTCTCTCTCTCAAAAATAGATAAACATAAAAAAATATTTCTTAAGTGGAATGCCAAGGGCCAAAGCCTGCACCTTCTTCCTCACCTGCCCTAAGTCTCATAAGCAAGGGAAGCCATCTTTCCTTGGTGTCTTCACAAAGAAACGAATCCATCTTGGAAGATGAAATGTTGGAAAACAGAGACAATTTTCTTTTCAGCTTCATTATTTGCTACTCTTAGCTCATTCATGTACAAAGGGGAGAAAACAGAGAAAAAACAAATACCTGACACTAGAGACTCGGAAATCAAGAGATCTGAAGCGATCCCTTCCTACAACCCAAGCTGTCTTTTTCTTTTGAATGAATCCACTCAGCTTCTAGGATCCTTTACAAGGTGCTTGCTAGTGATTGATGAAAGAAATGTCTAATTATAAGAAAAATGCATTTTGCAATTTCCAAGGGGTTGGAGGATTTTACATTTTACATACACATCAGGGAAGATGTGATGTGTAAGGCACAAACAATCATAGGGAAGTTTGGAAATGAGGTATAACATACATATATATTTTCAGTGCATGGTATGTTATTTTGCTGTCGCACAAACAGCAAAGTGCCAGATTTCTGTCTTTTGAGAAGGAAGCAATATGTTGGTGACAAAGGGGTATTCTTGAAGATTTGTGGCTGTATTTTGGGAATTTCGCTTCCTCTGTATCAACATGTAACCCTTATAAAGGACTCACACTGTGAGAAACTACTTAAAATTTACCTTTCCTTGAGGACCCCAAAGCTTTCTTTTTGCCAACTCAAATTCATTTAAAATGTTCTGCTGTCTTCTCTGGTGCATTAAGGATGATTTTTCATTTTAATACATATATTTTCAATAAGTTACACTGCTTTTCTTAAATATCCAATGAAAGGCAAAATGACAGGCTTGAAAATTCACAGTTTGTGATCCTCCTTTGTATATTGTTTACTCTATCCTACCTCAGGAAATTTAAGAGGCAGCTTCAAAGTGTTGAGTACAATCCAGACCTACAGTAGTAGCGAACGTCTGCACACATGGAGGGCAGGCCAGGGCGACGGCAGAGGTGGACGNTTTTTTTTTTTTTTTTTTTTTTTTTTTTGCCATTTTAGACCACAAAAATTTAACATAGAAATTGCTACTGGAACTTAAGGACATATCCTCTCACTATCCATTTTTTCCACAAGGTACCTTTTTAAAGTAGGTATTATGCTAATATGCTTGGGAGATAGCTAAATAAATAAAAGGTATTCATGTTAACAAGTAATTGTAATACTCATGAGACTATGAAAATCTTTCCTTCTGGGGCACTCATTGAGATTAGTCTTCTCAGCTAGCATCCAGAGAGTACAGATCTTACTTTCTGGAAAGGGTCATACAGATCCTAATATCTTTTATTTATTCTAAAGTCCTGAGATCACTGATACGAATGAACAGCAAATGGAATTACATATTTGAACAATTCTACATTTGAGCTGGCTTTTCCTTGTGGCTAGTAATAAAATTATATACTGGTTCTAAGAATCACATGTCTCGTAACTTACAGAATTCTTCATCTCGAAAACAGAACTAAATGGCAAGCTATTGATACATGAGCACACCACCCTCTTCCCTCACCCCAGCCTGTCATATTGTGGGGCTTATTCTTGCAGACCTCAGGAATTCTGGTCATACTCTTTCGGACCTAGACCCTGCCTATATGTGGGATGGGCAGTGAGATCCCTGCTCTTCTAAAATGCCTTGACTGAATGAATACCAAGCAAAATCTATTATGTGCAACTCTGCACAGTGACTGTGTATGCATATCAATTTAAGGAGATGTTACAGAACTGTAATTAAAAATCCCAATGTAAAAAGTCAAACTTTCAGATTTCAAATCTGGGCTCCATCACATCCAGGCTGTGGGAGTTGGAGAAAAAGTTAACTATTCTGTCACTCAGTGTCCTCGTTTGTAAAATGAAAATAACATCACCTTCATCGTGATTTTGCTTTATTTATTAAAAAACATAATGTTTTTAGTGTATAACATGGCAACTGGCATTAAAAACACACTAAAATATTAGTGTTACTGTCATCCTCACTGCGAATTAGTTCTAATGGGCATTGTAGTATTCAAAAAATCCCACTGGGGTGGAAGTATGTAATTTCATCAGTTCTGAGTGCATTACCCATGGGGATGACTCTTCTTTGCAACCCTCCCTGGAAAGATGACTCATGTTGAACTCATCTTTGTCTTCCGCTGGCATATGCTGACCAGCACATACTGTCGGGACAGTGTAGTATAGTGGGGAAGCTCATCTGGAGCTAGGCAGACCTGGAGTCAAGTTCTTCCTTCCACACCTAATTTTTCTGATCTTTAGCTTCCCTGTCTCTGAGTTAAAAGTAATGGTGTCTATCCCATAGTGGTATTATAAGAATTCAAGAAGATAATGCATGCAAAGTACTTGGCATATGCTTGCTACTAAAGGCAACAGCAAACATTTATATAGTATTTATCACGTGCCAGGAACTTTTTAAGTATTTTGTAAGTACTAACTCCTTAAATCCTCAATACAATCCTATAATATAGGCACTATTATTTTTCTCACTTTATGTATGGGAATATCAAGGCTCAAAGAGACCAAATTATTTGTTCAGGGTCTTATTAATGGCTAAGTGACAATGGCCGAATTAAAATTCAGGCACTTTGATTCTTAAATCAAGGAATCTCAACCACTATCCCCTATTGTCTCTCAGTAGTGAGTGCTGGTCAAGTATTTGCTATTACTAATCAATAAATACTTGCTGAAATATTTAATAAATCAATATTTTCCAAAGCACTTATTCATTATTTACTGTATCTCGCTAAGTACCAAATCTTGTCACAGACCAGAGAAATGGACCTTCTTGTTTTCAAGCTTTTTGAAGCAACTTCTCAGATTCTGCCTACCCAAAACATTAAGAAAACAAGGTATAGTAGGGCAGACAATCCAAGATAGCATCTAATACCATAATATCTATCATTTGTATGATCAGATTTTATAAGAACTTTAATTAAAATAAGTATAAGATTTGCTGCAAATGACTGACTTTAATAACAAATACTATTCTTCCTATTTTGTAAGTTTCCTAAAAAACTTTTATTTAGAGGGAAAATAAAACTATAGGTGGTAGCTTTGAAGGTAGTAAGAACACTCTTAATAATATTTTAAAAAATCATACATCAAAATGTATAACACCTACCTCCCATATTTGAGGGTTATATTTCCTGAAATATACAAAAGAAAATTATTCCTTAAGTAACCTGATCCCTACAATATAAAAGACTTAACCTGTTGCTATTTGGCATGGAAGTAAGGGATTATTTTATTGTTTTCTAACAAAATAACATACTTTGTTTACAAAGCAAGACTTTGTTTTCCATGCAGTGTTGAGAAAAAGGATATAATTGTATTCCTTTTTCTACAGCTTCATTCCTTGCTTCATTTTCCATTCTAATCCTTGTTTATTTTCCTTCACCTCTTTCTAATTTACATAATCTTGCTATGTTTTTTATAAATCCATAAACTGCCATAAGTTCTTCCTGGAACATAGAGGAGTATTAAGTCAATGTCCTGTGAGCCAAGTATAATGATAATGTAAGTGATACATGACATTTTTGCTTTAGTGGAATTTGCAAACAGGTAAAATTAATCTGACATTTATAACTGTATGTCATTCACAGATTTCTGAGAATCCTACTGAGTAGACTGTCTGATTATTAAAAAAAAAGAAAAAGAAAAGAAAAGCTATTGTAGTAGGCCGACTAATGACCCTCCCAAAATATCAGGTCCTGATCCTTGGAACCTGTAACTTCATATGGGAAAGGGGTCTTTGCAGATGTGATTACTTAAAGATCTTGGGATGTGGAGGGTATCCTGGATTATACAGGTGAGCTCTAAATGAAATCACAAGCACTCTTACAAAAGACAGAGGGAGATCTGATGACAGGAGAGAAAGCAATGTGACCCCCAAGGCAGAGATTGCAGTGACTGCCTGCAGCCACCAGAAGCTGGAAGTGGCAAAGAATCAATTCTTAGAGGCTCCAGAGTAAAGCCCTGCTGACATTTTAATTGTGGTCCAGTGAGAGTGATTTTGGACTTCTAGCCTTCAGAACAGGGATGATAAATTTCTATTGTTTTAAGCCACTAAATTTGTAGAATTTGCTACAGCAGTCCTTGGAAACTAATACAGTCATTAATCTAAATATACACAAATGTTAAGTGGACAGAAAATTTTCCTTTCAACATTATAGACACTAGGAAAGACAAAAACAAATTTATTTCCTAGAGTAATGAAATATTGAATGGTAGTTGAATATGGCACGAATTTTCATTTCAAAGGACTGTCATATGTTTCACGAAAATGCTACATTCCTAACCAAAGCCTCTCTCTAATATATCAAATTTCTTAATGAAAAATTCTCTAGTACCAGGAAACCAACTGGGAATGTTAGCCTCCTGTGGGCTTGCCATTCCACACTGTTCTCCAGCTTCTTCTCCTTGAATCCCTCTGTGCATAATCCCACCTCTGTGTTTTTGGTGCTATCAATTTCTCAGAATGGCTTCTTGTTTTGCTGGAAGTAATCTATTGTCTTATAAAGTCAAAGAATGTATTTGCAGAATTTCACTTATGGAAAAGTTTCTAGAACCTGCCACTGCATTTATTGAGCTATGTGTACAAATGTTTATAGCACCTGGTGGTCTCCTGGAAAGCACAGGGAAGATCTCACTGGCACTGTCTACTTAATCTCACTCAAGTTCGCTTGTTTCTAGATCAAGAGGCAAAAAGAGAAGCCATCCTCCCTCTAGATAATTCTAAAATAAACTGTGCTGGTGACAGAAACTTGCACTTAGGAAGCCATAGGAGTCTCTTAGAATCTGAGAGGCAATTCATTTGGTCAGAAACATGTGTCAAGTGGAAAGATTTCCCCATTAATATAAACTGTAAACATTTTGTGAAAAATATTCTTAAAGAACTTAATATGTCTGCTGCTTAAATGACCTGAGAATGAAGAACTGGGGAAATGAGGATTTAAGAGGCAAATATCATCCACCTGGTTGTAAAAGTATAAAGTTAGCGTCATCCTTGATACCACCATTCTACATACGCGCCCCAAGTTATTTGAATTTTTTTCTTCCTGAGCATTTCTTAAATCTGTTCACTAGCTTAAAATGCTCTTCTAGCTGATGATCACCTTACTCCAAGTCTCCCCAGGGCAACTTCACCTGCCCTTTAACTTGGACTCCCTACCCACTCCTGAGGGGAAGGAATGAGTGGCAAAGTGGGTAGTGGAGAGAGAGAAATGGGGACTTCAGTTTTATTTTTCCTCTACAAGAAGCAGGCTTTGAATGGGAATGGGGCACTCACTGCATGCAGTGCACTGTTACTGCCTGCTTGATGTTACAAGGAATTTACTGGATTCCTCTCTAGAGAATGGGAATGGGAACTACCTCATGGAACTGTGGTGAAGAAGTGAGTCAACAACTGTAAAGCACAAAGAACAGCAACAGGGACACGGTAAACGATCTCCACTATTTTGATGATCACCTACTAGGACTAAAGACTTTCAGGATCTCAGTTGGTGCTCTGGGGCCCTCTTTTAAATATCAACATGGAGGCAATTTTACATTTTATTTAACAAATAACTATCTGACAGTTATTTCCTCTACTACAAATTTCATGAAGCAAAAATCAAGTCTGTGTTTGCTCCCCTAACACGGTACTTCGCAAAGGGAAAGCACTGGAATATTTTAGTACCTCTCACAGGTAAAGCAAACCAATGACACCAGGTTAGCCATCTTCAGAATTCAGATGAATGTTTCCCACATGCTGTAGTTTTTCTCCAAATCTCGATGAATAATAGAATTACCTGGGAAGCTTTCAAATACACCCATGCTCAGGCCCCAGAGATTCCAATTTAACTGATTTGGGAGAGGCCAGAATTTAAGACTCTGCTAACAATTCTTTTTCTTTTTTTAATGTTTTATTTATTTCTAGGAGAGAGAGAGAGAGAGACAGCATGAGCAGGGGAGGGCCAGAGAAAGGGGGAGCCACAGACTCTGAAACAGGCTCCAGGCTTTGAGCTGGCAGTCAGCACAGAGCCGGACGCAGGGCTCGAACCCACGAACCGCGAGATCATGACCGAAGCGAAAGTCGGACACTTAACCGACTAAGCCACCCAGGCGCCCCTAAGACTCTGCTAACAATTCTAACGTGTAAGGCAGACTGAAAAACTCCAGGGTTGTTCCCACCTGCTTCGGTTCAGAACGAAGGCCTCCAGCCCAACCCCAGCTTTTGAATTTGACAAACAACTCCTACCCTTGGCTGAATTCTCCTATCCAATTTAGATAATGGGGGGAAAATACTGGAAGCAGCCGCTTTATGGGCAGGCTCTTGGCTGATGGAACAAACGAGGATGGTTCGTGCTGTTCAGACAATTGTAATCCTGGCAGCAGACCTGTTGAGTAGCACCAGGACGCTGCACCCACCCAATGGCTCTCTTTCAGGACGCTTCCGCCCTTGCAAGGGCGAGCGCAGAGGGTCCTGAACGTCTCTCCTTCTCTCCACCCCCTCTCCCCTTTTTTAACGAGCTTTTATTTATTTGAAAAGCCAGCACAGACTCTCCCGCAGTGGGACAGAAAGGTAGCGGTGATTGTTTTCAAAGCTGAGGAGAGCTGAACTCTGGATCCCACCCCTTCTTGGCGTTGTTCCCAATTAGACTCCGCAGTCAGTGTCCTTCCTGCCCGCCTGGAGCTCCACGTCCGCCCACCTCTGGTCTTTGCTCCTTTCTCCATGCACTGCCTTTCTCGCACAGTTCCAAACGGGTTCCCTACCCCTGGTCCGAGTGTGACCCCAAGACACCGGGCTGCCCCAGGCGGCGCCGCCCCCGGCTCCTCTCGGCGGGCTACGCAGGTGGCGGGGAACGCGGCCGCCAGACCGCGGCCAGGGACCCCGCGCGCCCAGGGAGGCAGAGGTCGCTCCCGGACCTGGGAAGCCCGGACAGACGCATCTACGATCGAGATCAGCGGGCAGGTAATGCTCTCCTGTCTCATAAGGCAAGTCCCCGCGCAGCAAGCTCCCAACGCAGCCGGGAGACCCGGGTCTCCACGGAGCCACCACCCTGGCGCGCGCCGCTCCGCCCGAAGTTGGGACGGGACGCGAGCCCACGACTCCAGGCGAGAGGAGGCGCTCTCCCTCCTGCTCCCCCGAGGGCTAGGGGATCGCCTTGCGGATTCCGGACCCTGAACAACAGGTGCTTCGGGCACCTGTGAGGTAGGGGGAGCGGGGGGCGCCTGGCTGGGAAAAGAAATCGAGCACTCTGTGAGCGCATTTTCAGCAGAGGGACCTCTCCATTTAGCATCTCCTTCACCGGCCCCAGGCTCACAGCAAATCCAGAGTTTGGGGAGCAGGGATTATCCCGCAGGTGCCGATAGGAGCGGAGTCGCCGACCTGTGCAGATGGCACCCATCCGCTCTGTACGAGAGCAAAGTTACCCGGTACCGTGAAAGCGCCTTTCTGCGCGCCAGGACCCGACCCTCAGGGCGACGGGCGACCACTCACCTTGTGCCTGCGCCTCCATGGTGGCCGACCTCCGACTGCGCGCGGCGAGGCTGCCGGTGCTTCCAGAGAGGCAGGCAGCGGTGTCCGAGCCTGGGACGCAGCTGGCCCCGCCGCCCGCGCCCTCCCCTTGCGCGCCTGTAGCGAGCGCTGCGTGGAAGGGGTGGGGGCCCGGGGACCGCCCCGCACTGCCGCTTGGGTTAGCTCCGCCGGGTCCAGTGGGTCCACCTGGCCCCGACCACGCGGAGAAGGAGCCCACTGCTGGGCGCCACCTGCCGACCGCTCTGCGCATCGCGCCGAGGGCGCCCACTCCTGGCTCAGGGCGCGTGCTCGGGCCCTGCAAATAAATGCCTGACCCCGCTAAAGTGGGTCCTGGAGCCCCCTGTCCCAGGGCCAATCCCCAGGGAGAGGGGAGGGAGGGTGGATGCACAATACTGAACCATAGCTCCTGGTGGAAATACGGAGTTTGGATCCTGTGACCCTCTGCACTCGACATTTTTGGCAAAGGATCAATATATAAACTTGCTTTATGTGTGTTTCTGTTAAAGATACCTTAGTTATGTCTTGTCGACTCATTAATTTTGAGCTCAGGGCCATCATGACTATAACTGATACCTGAGTGAAGTTTATTAAGCTTATTTAACTAAGCAACACCTGATGGGGGCCATTTTAAATAGCAAAATCACCTCCCCACACACACCAAAAGCACAAAAATGGGATATTTGTAGTCTGTGAAAAAGCACTTGTTCAGAGTCTGAGAGCTGAAGCAAGGTAGAGCTTAGCCTTGTTTGACCTCAGCTGGAAAGGTATGCAGGCTTGGTGGGCCCAAGTTTTGGGGCTCTGCCCATGTCTGGAATGACCATGAAAGCCGTGTATTGATTTTGCTGTCACAAATAAATTTTAGTAAGGAGGCAAACTCACAGATATAGAGCCTTCAAATAATAAGCATCGACTGTGTACATGTTTTGTAATTTGAGACCTATCGACCATTCCTGTAGGTTGATGAAGCAGTCACATTTTTAGAGAAAAGGCTAGAAACTGACAGTTTTGTTCCAAGCCTGACCCGGCAATAACATTAGAGAAGAAACATCAGCTCGTGGCCCACCTTTTCAGATCTTTAGTCCTTACAGATCTCTTTCTCTTTACATCCACAAAATCCCCATCTGTAAAATGAAAGAGTGTTTATTTACATCTGGTCTTGAATGGTTTGCCATTATTTTTTTCAGGTTTTTTCCTCTTAAAATAGATGCTGAAGTCTGTCAGAGTCAAGTATGTATCGCCTATCAACACCCCTCTCTCGTTTCCCACCAAAAAGCCTTATATAAATTCATAGCTGAAAAAAATATGTATTGAATAAGCCACTAACCAGTAGGTTCCTTGTGCAACCATGCTCAAGTTACTGTCAAGGTATAAACTAACAAACCTTAATGGGGTCTTACACTTTTGCTTGAAAAAAAGTACACTTGTGATTTCACAACACATGTGTAAGCATGGCTGGTGGGTTTTGTTATGTTAAAATGTCCCTGGTTTATAATCAGCAACATAAAAATGACTCTACAGACCACTAAGCACTGGGCCTTTGGTGATAGTGACCATGGATGCACAAAGTAATAAATCAACAACCCCGATTAAATCACTTTTAGAGTCTATTTAGTTGTTCTGGTCCTCTCTACCCTGGAAATTAAACACCAGGTTAGAGTTGACTTCTAGCTGTTGAAAGGAACTAAAAATAGTTAATGACTTTCTAGCTTGAGTCATCTAGCCTTCATCTAAGTTGTGACTCATTTTTCTGATTTATAAAATTTTAAGCTACTACCCCCATGTCTTTTTTTCATTGTTCATAATAATAAAATACGGATATTCATTCAGAAATATTTATTGAATATATTCTCTGTGCCAGGGACTGTGCTCGAGGCTAAGCATACAAGTAAAGGACATGATCCTCTTTCCCTGGATCCCATGGAGTTCATGGTCTGGTGAGAAGGAAAGATAAACAGGTACTTTATAAAGCAACGTAGTGTGGTAAGTGCTGTGCCAGAGGTAGTGTGGTAAGTGTTGAGCATGTAAGCACAGAAGACATTCTCCTAACTCAGACCCCTGAGGAGATAAAGGAAGGTTTCTGTGAAGATGTTTGCCTCAGCTGAGTCTTGAAGGATGAAAGAATTAACAGGTATGTTCTGATAGACCCTAAATAATGGTTTAGCCAAGGAAGACTTTGCTTTTTCTTTCCTTTTCCTTGTCACATAGGATGGTGAATTTCAATTTCCTTAAAGCTTAGCAGAACAGCCACCTAGACCCTCTTGTTCTTCATCTCTCGTGGCTATGCCGCATGGAATACAATGAGTGGGTGTTTGATTAAATCGATGGGATCCTGGTTTGTTCCTCCAGAATTGATCTTTCTGCTGATGCAGTGGAAATCTTAAATGTCCAAAGGGAAGCTGTGTTCAACAGTCCTCGACTAAACTAGTTCCAGGTCACTTGTTCATTAAGGTGCTGAGGGTGCCTTTGGGCAGTGGGAGAAGAAGGGGTAAGAAAAGACAGATAAAGTGGACTACTCTTGTTCGTGAACCTGACGAATACATTAAAGAAGAACATGGGCTTCAGGGCTCCACTCGATCTTTACACTGAAATTTCCTAGCTATGTAACCTGAAACAAGTTTCTCAGCCTCTCTGTGCCCGGCCTTCTGCATATTGTGGCAGGATGTTATATGAGGTTTAGTGGTTATCTTCTTTCCCTCCAAGCCTAGTGGCCACCTGTGTTTCTAGAGCAATGGTCCCCAGCCCTCTTATGCATCAGTGCCACACAAGGGGCTCCTAAGCATTTCTGATAGCTGGGCCTTGCTCCCCAGATATTCTGATTGTATTTGTTTGTTTGTTTGTTTTTGAAACTTTCTCAATAATATCAACATAGTTCTAAGGTTGAGAATGAATGTTTGAGAAAATGTCCACAGCAAAGATGAAAGGTACTAAACTCTTAGCTTTTAAATTTTAAAAAATTGCCACCCAGGCCAACAGAAAATAATAAAAGAAATGTGAACAGATAGAGCAAGGACTTTTTTTCTGCCTTTCCCTGCTTCCAGGGGAATTGGGGAAGGAAGACAAGTTTGATGGAGAGCTTAGATGCGGGTCTGTCTGTATGGGTCTGTCTGACCTTTCCCTTCCCTACCCTCATCAGCATACAAGACTGCCCTTGACAGTCCCATGGGGAACTCGATGGCCGGATAGTTTTGAGAAATGTTAGGGGGAAAGTGGCTGTGACCTTGAATTTCCCACCTTTTCAGGTAGTGTAGGAAATCATCTAGGAGTTCCCTTGAGTCCCATGTGGAGTGCGGATCTTCGGGGAGAGAGAACCAGCTAGTGAGCCATCATTCCCAGGAGGCTGGAGAAAGAGAGACTCCGAAATGGAAGGAAGCAGCTCAGCAAAGTCCCTTAGGAAGTTAGAAGGTGTCTTAAGGGAGAGGCAGGGTCTAGGTACGAGCTCTCCTTAGCAGAGGACTGCTGGCATCACCACATCATGCTACCAAGTAGGAGGAGAGAAAATGAGGAGAGTTTGGTGAGATATTGTTCACAGAGGGGACTGGGACTGCCTTCTCCCCATCTGCACAAACTCCCCAGTCTTCAGGGGGACTGGAATGTGGCTCCTATACAAGTCCACTAGCCAGAGAGTTGGGTGTGGAAGCCATTGGAGATTAGTGGGCTGTGGTCTTGCCAGGACCACTGAAGTAGGAAGCCAAGAAGGGAAATTAGAGGAGTGCCGCATGAGGCCACCAGCTAGGGGCCACCAGGGCCTAGGGGAGCCTGAATGTCTGTCAGTCTCATCCAGTTAAGTATGGAGTCATTTGGTTTCATCCTGTCCCTCTCAATCCCCACCCCACACTTCACAACGAGGAGCTAGTATCTGAAGGAGAGGAGGCAAACAAATCAGGCTAGCTTTCTGATTGTAACTCTCTCTCTCTCTCTCTCTCTCTCTCTCTCATACACACACACACGCACACACACGTGCAAAGAGGGAAAGAGAGAAAAAGAGAGAGAGAGAGAGAGAGAAAGGTTTTCCAAGCAGTGCTAAGAGAAGGGAGAAGAGGTTTACTTTGAGACTGAGAAAAAGACTAAATCATATACCAACTTAAGACTGTCTACCAACCACAACTAACTGAGATTAATGAATCAGAACCACTGCTTATAAAGGAGCCATTTCCAAGCCAGTTGAGGGAAAAGTAATTACAAAAGTACAGGGACTCCTGGGTGGCTCAGTCGGTTAAGCATGGACTTCAGCTCAGGTCATGATCTCAGAGTTCATGGGTGAGTTATGGGTTTGAGACACAGACAGAGCAGAAGCTGCTTGGGATTCTTTGTCTCCCTCTCTCTGCTCCTCCCCAACTTGCGCGCTCTCTCTCTCTCTCTCTCTCAAAAATAAACATTAAAAAAAGTACAAATATTTCATGTTTACCCCTCAAAAACCTGAAACCTGTCAATAAATTGGTTACACTATATGAAATTATTTGCAAAAAAACCCCTATTGGACTCATTTTGCTTTTCTTAAGTTCCTCCAACATTTTTAGATAGTCCCTAGATCCATAAAATATTCATGGATGTTCAGAGGATTTAGAAGATAAAGATGCTTCTGTTTCATTATAAAGGGACATTATGTAATTATACTCTCCAGCCCCTACACACCTGAATACTAAAGGTTACTCCTTTAGACTTTTTTTTTTTTAATATTTTATTTATTTCTAGGAGAGAGAGAGAGACCGCGTGAGCAGGGGAGGGTCAGAGAGAGAGGGAGACACAGACTCCGAAATAGGCTCCAGGCTCTGAGCTGGCAGCCAGCACAGAGCCCGACGCGGGGCTCGAACCCACGAACCGCGAGATCATGACCTAAGCGAAAGTCGGACGCTTAACCGACTAAGCCACCCAGGCGCCCCATTTTAGACTTTAAACCTTAAAAACATATCGTCATTTTAAAATAGCAATCTCTAAAATACATTAAAAATGTATTCATGTTTTAAGGTCTTAATGCAAGGGTTCTCAACCTCAGCCCTGTTGACACGTTTTACTTGGTAATTCTTTGTCGTGTTGTAGGACGTGCAGGAGAACCCTCGGCCTCCCCACCCCAGATGCCAGTAGCAACTCCTCAGTGGCGACTACCAAAACCATCTCCAGGCAACGCCAAGCTTCTCCTGGGGGGCGGTTGAGAACCATGGTTTTAAATCTCTCTTGAAGATGCAGAATCATTATGGATAAAAATTATTACCCTGTGTCATAGAGCAAGGCCCATACTCACGCCCTCTGAGCTTCACCAGGGACGAGATTTTTGCCCACCATTTCTACGTGGAAATGTCTCTGGATAGAGATGTCTTGTTCCTTTCTGTTGTCATCATTCATTCCTAGTTTGCTGCCTAAAGAGAAGCATTGTCCAAGAAAAGACTAAGAGGGGCCTTACCTTATTCCTAAAGAGAAAGAGGACAAGGAAGAGAAGGCAGAAAGAATGATGTGGCTCTTGCTCTGTAACTGTGCATGAAGGAAGTCTTTCCCGTTTTTCAGGTTAAATCAGTCCACACGGTCCTGCCCAAGGGTATACTTGCCTAAGAGTGACAGTGCTCTTAGCCCCAACTCTTTCCCTGAGAGGAAACAGAGAAGGTTGGGAAGAAATCTCTTATATGGACCTTCAGGTTGGAATGAGACAATCAGACACAAGGAATTGGAGATGGTGGAAAGAAGCCTAGCCCTGCACCAGTCATTTCATGGTTAGCATTTGGTTTGCTTACATTCCAGAGCCTACAGTTTGCAAGATTGGCTTTTTCGGGCTGCTTGCATTTCTTTTGTTTCTCTTTTGGCATTTTTTTCTGTTTAGTGTTTATTACATTTCCTCTAAAAAATGCTCAACTCTTTCAATAGCACTGAGAAAAGAGAAAAAAGGGAATAATGTGTCAATAGGGCTAGACATGGCAGGGGTGATGGAAAGAAGAGAACTCCAAGAGAGAGGCATAAAGGGAGAGAAAGAAAGGACAAAGTCCTCTACTGCGCAATTTCCTCACTACTCGGTTTTCTCACTCTTTGGAGGAATTTTGACTATTTATTCAAAGGTTCAATTTCTTTCCAGCTTGTTGCTGATTAGAGAGCTCTTGTGAATAGTGGCAGTGTTTCCAATGGCTGCCCTTGTCAATTTGACCTCTCAATAAATGGATATTACCACAGCGTTCTCATTAAACAGAAACACAAAGTCAGGTGTTAGCCAATTCTTCTTTAGATACTTTTGGCTTCGTTGTTTACAAGTGACATTGAAAAATTAGAAAAAGGTTAAGTAAAACATCACAAAGATTGATAAGGTCCTTAGGCATAGTGAAAGGAGAAGGAGCTTCGTTTTTAGGTAAGCAGAGTCTACGTGATATCTTGATAGCACACACATTTACTGTCCCTGGTCCAGGGATAGATCACAAGCAACAATGCAAAAAACAAAAGACTGTTTGGTGGCCCTAATAGCTATTTTCCAAAACTTCAAAGTGACTTACACTCTGAGGTAATCTAAACTGGGTCTTAAATAAATAAGATAGACAATCCGAATTGATCAAAGAAACTATGCTATAGGTCAATAAAAGCCTACCGACTTAAGCTGTGTTACATCAGCTTATGTCAAATTCAAGGACATGGCCTGGTAGTATGGTTGTCTCAATTAAGACCCAATCAGAAAGCTCTGCTAGGGATGTGAATAAATCAATAAAATTAATGTTTGTTTTTGCAATCTATAAAAATGAAAGAAAAAAAACCCTTAATTTTGAATTTGAGAAAAGGTATATTGCCCAGCATTCCCATAAATTTGTGGAAGAAGAAAAAAAATAAACCCACCATTAATAATTATTAAAAAGGATCACTTTGGGAGCACCTGGGGGTGGCTCAGTCAGTTGAGTGACTTCAGTTCAGATCATGATACACAGTTGGTGAGTTTGAGACCCACATGGGGCTTGCTACAGTCAGTGCAGAGCCCAATTCGGATCCTCTGTTCCCCTCTCTTTCTGCCTGTCCCCCACTCATTCTGTTTATCTCTCTCTCTCTCTCTCAAGATAGGATCATTTTGGAATTGAAAAATTCTTTTTTTTAAATGTTTATTTATTTTTGAGAGAGAAAGAGATGGAGACAGACAGAGCATGAGTGGGGGAGGAACAGAGAGAAAGAGACATAGAATCCAAAGCAGGCTCCAGGATCTGAGCTATCAACGCTTAGAGCTCGACGTGGGGCTCAAACTCATGAACCATGAGATCATGGCCTGAGCCTAAGTCAGACACCTAACCGGCTGAGCCACCCAGGCACCCCTCAAAAATTCTTTAAAAGCACTATAAACTCCAATTCTTCAAATATTGTAATATTTTAATATTTAACATTTAAACTTTCATTCTTTTAATGTTTATTGCTTTTTGAGAGAAATAGAGTACAAACAGGGGAGGGGCAGAGAGAGAGGGAGACAGAATCTTAAGCAGTCTCCAGGCTCACAGCTGTCCGCCAGAGCACCAAGTGGGGTTCAAACCACCGAACTATGAGATCATGGCCTGAGCCAAAGCCTGACACTTAACCGACCTAGCCACCCAGGCATCCTGCCTAATATTTAAACTTTTAAATGAAAGCTAGCAGGGAAAATGCACTTACAGAATTGTGCAGAGAAAAAGATTTTCATGAGACCTTTCTTAGAAGTTCTTGTTTTTTGGTAGTCAGTCCTCCTCACAAGTAAGGGGAAATCTATTTCTCTAGAGAATTTTCTTGCAATAAGTTGATAAACTAAAGCATATGGGAAAGATTAGTAAATCAAACACATCCCATGTAATATTAAGTGATAACTAATTCAGGAATTATCTACATTTTACATTCACTAGTTCCAATCAAACACACACTCTGTTTTAAAACTCTGTCAATTTTACTTTATTACTCATGTATAAAAAGTTATAATAAGTAAATTTCAAAACTTAGAGAAAAGTTATTTAAGCATAAAAAGTCATTTATTGTGAAAATTTGTAAAATAGTTTTTAGTACTTTTTTTTTTTTGAGAGTGAGAGAGTCCACAAGCCAGGGAGAGGGGCAGAGGGAGAGAGAGAATCTCAAGGAGGCTCAGTGCTTAGTGATGCTGAGCCCGACACAATGGCTTGATTTCACTATCCTGGTATCATGTTGTGAGCCTAAATCATGAGTCAGAAGCTCAGGGGCACCTGGGTGGCTTAGCGTCCAACTTTGGCTCACGTCATGATCTCACGGTTTGGGAGTTCAAGCCTCACACTGGGTTCTGTGCTGACAGCTCAGAGCCTGCAGCCTACTTCAGGTTCTGTGTCTCCCTCTCTTTCTGCCCCTTCCCCACTCACACGCTGTCTCTCTCTCTCAAAAATAAACATTAAAAAGAATTAAAAAAAAAAAGAAGAGTCAGAAGCTCAAATGTCTGAGCCACCCAGATGCTTGTTTTTAGTACATTTTAGCACTTCATCCTTAAAATTAAAAAAAAAAAAACTCCAAGAATTTTTGTTATTTTTTAAAGATTTTGATTAGGAACTTGAAAATTGCAATTTGTACATTTTTTCACCTCATACATCAAAATTAATTCCATGGAAATTAAAATACCAATTTTTTCATACCAAATATTTTTATGCCAAGAAAAACTAGAAAAAATTTAAATGACTATTCCCTTCACTTTTGAAATTTTCAAAATTTAGATGTGAAAGAAATTAATTATAAGGAAAAAGATGAACATATCTGGCTTCAAAAATTAGAACTTCTACCCATCAAAAACAACTAAAATTAGCAAGATGGAGATTAACAATAAGGATAATAGGAAAAGGGATGAACTCTCTAGACTCTAAAAGATCTGTGTAGCTATAACCTTGATACCAAAACCCAACCGGACACTCCTAGGAAAGGAAATTATGCAAAATTGTTACTATCAATGCAAAAGTTCTAAATAAAAGGAAGGCAAATAAAATTCAATGATGTCGTAAGTGTGTGTGTAACACTTTATCAATCAAGATTGAATCCAGGGATCCGTAGATCATTGAACTTCAGAAAATATAATAATGAAACTAGTGGGTTACTAGAGCTAGCTTGTACGGGCTTGTGAGGGCTGACTGTCAAATTTTCAGAAAATAGGAAAGGATGTGATTCAGGAAAAAAGAAAATGAATCAAGACAATAGGTCAGAAATGTAGAATGGAATGAAAGACAAATGATGAATAAGAGAGGTAAAGCACAATACATATTGACAGTATAATATATAAAAAATAATGTTCTACAGGGTTTTAACGTATGTGTGGAATTTTAAGAATTAAAAAAATTTTTTTTTTACTTATTTTGAAAGAGAGAGCAAGTCAGGTAGAGGCAGAGAGACAGGAGAGAGAGAATCCCAAGCTGGCTCCACACTGTCAGCGCAGAACCCAATACGGGGCTCGAACTCACAAACTATGAGATCATGACCTGAGCTGAAATCAAGAGTCGGATGCTTAACGGACTGAGCCACCCAGATGCCCCATATGGAATTTTAAAATACTGCACAATTGCATATATGTCAGGAGTTTAAATGTGCTAAGTTTCTTACATTGTCTGGGAAGACAAGAAAATCACTATTTAACATTAGAATTTTAAACGTCAAGGATGAATGACTTAGCTACCTACAAATCTATCAGATTGATATTAACCCAATAAATATAGACAAAGGCGGAGCACCTGGGTGGCTCAGTCAGTTAAGCGTCTGAGTTCGGCCTAGGTCATGGTCTTGTCATCCCTAATTCAAGCACCGTGTCTGGCTCTGTGCTCAGAGCCTGGAGCCTGTTTTGGATTCTGTGTCCCCCAGTCTCTCTGTCCCTCTCCCAGTCACACTCTGTCTCTCTCAAAAATAAATGAACATTAACAAAAAATTAAAAACAGATGAAGGTAATGAAAAGGCAATTTGAGAGGAGGAAATAAAAAAGCTCAATAAACCAATTCAATGTATTAGTAATCAAAGAATGTATTCAAATGTATTAGTAATCAAAGAAATATATATATTATTATAATTTCATGTAAAATATATTTGTATGTATACATATAACCATTTGGAACTACAAACATGGTTAAATCTCAAAAATATAATGCTGAGCAAAAAGCAACTTGTCAGATAAGCACTGTAATCTCTCTCTCTTTTTAAAGAAAGGCAGACTGCCCCATGCAGTGCCTCATTTGCATTTGTCTGGAGTCTTGGAAGCCTGACTACCCCACAATCTCCTACAAATGGACCTTGAGAGGTTGTTTGGCGATTCTAGCTGGGGAGCACAGCTACCGGTATGCCCTTGACAGATGAATGATCCTCCTCTATCAGGGAAGGTCTTCGTCGTCTTCCACAGAGCACTCCACTTCGAGAGGGTCGCACTTGGAGCCATCAGAAAGGAAGAAGACAGATCAGCCTCATCAGCCCTGGGGATCAATGGGGTGAGAGGTGCCACAGCCAGATCGCCCACACAGCCAGTCATCTCTTTTCTCTTCAGTTTGAAAATATACAAAACAATGCTCTGTAAAAATGGATGGATAAAGGCATATTTAAAAGGTTTCAAAGAAGTCTAGAAATGAAATGTAGAAAATTCAGGATAACATGGAAGAAGGGAAGGGAATGGGGGCAAGTAGAAGTGCACAGGGCTTCAGTAATTTCTGTAATGTGTCATTAAGCACATCTGACACAGCACTGGTTAAAGTGTAAGAATTTGATAGAACTGGTTGGTAAGCACATAGGGCTTATATTATACTTTGTTTTTCACTATTATTTTTATATTTTGTAATTAAAGTTTTTTAAAGATGATTGTGGAATTGGACATGGATCAGAAGGGACAAGGGAGTTATTAGTGAAAAAAATAAGAAGCAGAAAGAAGCAGATGTGCAGGGGATGAGGGGGATTCCAGACTTGCATAACTGGAGGTAAGGTGGTATCATTCACCCAGACTAGAAGTAATATCAGAACTATAATTTGATGTTTTATAACAGAACAGTTCCACTTCAACCCAATGTCAAGATTCGTGAAATGGGCAATGCAGAAGACAAATTGGTATAATCTTTTCAAGAGATAACATTGCCCCAGGACCTACTTATGAAAACCTATCCTAAAATTCTTTTTAAGCACAGAAACAAATTTCTGCAGTGGATGGAACCAGGGTCTATAGTGCTAAGCGAAGTAAGTCAGTTAGAGAAAGACAAATATCATATGATTTTACTCTTTTGTGGAATTCAAGAAACAAAACAAATGAACATAGGGGAAGGGAAGGAAAAATAAAATAAGATAAAAACAGAGAGGGAGGCAAACCATAAGAGACTCTTAAATACAGAGAACAAACTGAAGGTTGCTATAGGGGTGTTGGGTGGGGACATGGGCTAAATGGGTGATGGACATTAAAAGGACACTTGTTGGGATGAGCACTGGGTGTTATATGTAAGTGACGAATCACTAAATTCTATACCTAAAACCAATACTACACTGTATGTTAACTAACTTGAATCCAAGTAAAAAAAAAAAAAAAGTAAAGAAAAGAAAAACAAATTTATGAATAAAAATATATTTATGAAAAAGTATTATAAAAATTCGCAAAAACCCAATGGTACCAATTTTGGGATAATTATGAAATAAATAGATTTACTTAGAGAACATTAACTGTCCTTTAAAATTATAATTCCAAAGAATAGATTAGAAAATATCTGTATAGTAGCATGAAAAATGATATGACATGAGATCCTCAAAGTCAAAAATCAAGGTAAAAATTAGAAACAAAAATGTAATTCAACCATGTTTAAAGACAAGGAAACTGTGTTTTTAAACTGAAGGAATCCATGTTAATAATGATTGTGTTTTGCCACTATGAGTGACCTGGTTTTGGTATTTTTCCAGCTGTGCTTCAATGAGCACATATCAGTTTTTCCATGAATAAAGTAAAAATGCAATTTTTAAAGTTACATTAAGGAAAGGAACAGGTGCCATATTGGTTGGGTTAAATACATAATATGATTTATGTATCCATTTTCTATTCTAATGTCATTTGAGCTGTTTCCCATTTTTGCTTATCATAAACCAGGGCTACTATCCACTATGTTTTTGTAAACTCATTTTGGTGTAATTATGGAACGTCGTTGTTAGAGTGGATACTTAGGAGTAGAAGGATATCAAATATTCGGTTTGATGACACAACTCTAAATTATTTTAAACATTGTTTCTACTTCTGTTTATACTCTCTAGCAGTGTAGAAGAATTCTTGCTCTGTATCTTTGCCAACATGTATAAATGCTTTGTAGATTGTAAAGACTAGCTAATAGAATGAGTAAATATGATCCAACCTGACCTTTGTAATTATCTACACAAACTTCATCAATATGCTCATTTTCATGACTATATCTTATTTAAATAGAATGATTCTTTAGTGTCCTCTTTAATTAATTCCTACTATTGTTATTAATGTGTTTCTTTGATACCATTGGGTTAGTCTTTGTTATATTTCTGACTTCTTGGATGATTAGCACTTTCATGTTTGCTTTTCTTTTTTCTAACATATACATATAAGTTTGTGTATTTCCTTCCATTNACCGTGAGATCATGACCTAAGTGAAAGTCGACGCTTAACCGACTAAGCCACCCAGGCACCCCCATTTTTATTTTTTTTAATGCTTATTTACTTTTGAGAGAGAGAGAGGCAGAGCACGAGTGGGGGAGGGGCAGAGAGAGAGGGAGACAGAGAATCTGAAGCAGGCTCCAGGCTCTGCGCTGTCAGCACGGAGCCTGACTTGGGGCTGGAACCCACAAACCATGAGATCTTGACCAGAGTTGAAATCAGACGCTTAACCAGCTTACCCAGACACCCTGTGTATTTCCTTCTAAACCTCACAATACTGACTAGTAACTCAAAATTTGCCATACAGTACTTTCATTATAATTCAGTCCTAAGTAATTTAAGTTTTAATTTTTATTTCTTTTTTGAGATAAGAATTTTTTCAGAATTACTTAATTTTTAAATATATTAGGTCTAATTAAGTTATCTTTTTGTTTTCCCTTTCCAATTTAATTATATTATGTTTAACAAATATAGTCTTTGTGACATTACTCCTTGGAAATTTGTTGCATTGTGCCATATCACCTAAAAAATGTACAGTCAATATTTGTAAATTTTCCATGTATGTTTAAAGGAATGTGTATACTCTCATTCATAAATATCTACATGTTATTTAGATCAAACTTGTTCAATATGTTGTGAAAATCTCTCACATTCTTATTATTTTTCTGCACAATCTGTTACTGAATTGTGTATTAAATACTTTCACTATCATGATGTGGTTGTTACTGTCTCCTCTTTAGGGTTGTTACATCTTTCTGGTGAATTTAAACTTTTATCTTGATATAATGATAATCTTTAGTTTGACTCAAAATCTGTTTTAACAAATATTAGTATAGCAGCACTACTACATTTCTTTGGGTTTGTATTTACTCAATATACTTTTTCAACTTTGAGTTTCAACCTTTCTCTGTTGTCTCTTGTGAAAAATGTATTACCAGATCTTTTCCTTTTTGTAGTCTGAGAATCTATTTCCTTAATACTGGTTGTAATTACTCATATGTTTTAATTTCTTTCTTCTTTTTCTACTTTTTATTATTAAGTACTCTCTACACCCAACATGGGGCCTAAACTCACAACCCCGAAATCAACAGTCACATGCTCTTGTTGCCAGCCAGGAGACAATTTGTGTTGTTTTAATTTATTTCTGTAATCTTTATATACATTTAACTCTTTCTAATCTTTGTTCTGAATCTTGTATTTCTATTTATCCCATTTACTTCCTTGTAATTGTTTCAGTATATGCACGATACTTCTATACTCTTAATGATTATCCTTCATATTTTCACATGCATATTTAAGAAAGTCTTAAATATAAGACTAGGTAATACATTCATCCTCCTTCTGCACAATACAGAGAATTCAGAAAACTTTAACTGGTCACTTCTTTCCACTTTATATACAATTGGCCTCCATTATTTTAGCTCTATCATATTATTTTATTAAGTTTGTTTGTTTTTTAAAATTTTTAATGTTTTATTTATTTCTAGGAGACAGAGAGAGACAGCGTGAGCAGGGGAGGGTCAGAGAGAGAGGGAGTCACAGACTGAAACAGGCTCCAGGCTCTGAGCTGGCAGTCAGCACAGAGCCCGATGCGGGGCTCGAACCCACGAACCGCGAGATCATGACCTAAGCGAAAGTCGGACGCTTAACCGACTAAGCCACCCAGGCGCCCCTTGTTTGTTTGTTTTGACAGAGAGAGTACAAGCAGGGGAACGCCAGAGAGAGAGGAAGAGAGAGCCCAAACAAGCTCTGCACTGACAGCATTGAGCCCGAGGCAGGGCTCAAACCCATGATGCAAGAGATCATGACGTGAGCCGGAACCAAGAGTTGGATGCTTCATGAATGAGCCACCTAGGCGCTCTCTGTCATATTTGTTTTTAACTCTTAGGTTAAACATTATTCTTGTTTTATATCCTTCTTTATTTGTTGTTTTTAAATTTTATTTATTTATTTACTTATATTTTATTATATTTTTGCATCTCAGATCTTACCTCTGTGATCCTGTACAATGTTCAGAGTCCCTTACTCAGTGGCTTCTGAAAGAAAGTTTATTTTTCAAGCCCAGGTTGAAAATTTATTTCTTTTAGCATGTTAAAATATTATTTCACTGTCTTATACCTTTTATTGCTGCAATTGAAAAGTTAGCTATCACACTAATTTTATTTCTTGGTAAGTCACCTCTGTTTTCATTCTGGATACTTTTAAAATAATCTCTGTGTCTTTGGTGTTTTGTTCTGCATTTTCTCAATATTTGTTTGGATTTCATTATGTTCTTATGCTTGGATTTGTTATGCTATTCTTCGATCAAGTCTGGAAAATATTTAGTTATAATGATTTTGAATATTAATTCTCCTCTATTCAGAGCACTGACGTGGCTCAGTCAGTTAAACATTCTACTCTTGGTTTTGGCTCAGGTCATGATCTCACAGTTTGTGAGACTGAGCTCCCACTGTCAGTGTGGAGCCTGCCTGGGATTCTCTCTCTCTCTATGCGCCTTTCTCTCTCTCAAATTAAATAAATAAACTTTAAAAAAAACTCTCCTCAATTATTTCTGGTATTGTTATCCTCATTTACAGACATATAAACTGAGTCTTGTGTTGTTTAACTGGCTGAGGTCAGATAGCTGATAACAGTGGGGCTGGGATATGGATCCAGATTACATTCCTTAGCCTGTATTCCTGTATTCTTGACACACACACC
This sequence comes from Crocuta crocuta, assembly GCF_008692635.1. Taxonomy (NCBI): domain Eukaryota; kingdom Metazoa; phylum Chordata; class Mammalia; order Carnivora; family Hyaenidae; genus Crocuta; species Crocuta crocuta. The sequence continues at coordinate 2,324,911 of NW_027527393.1, read as the reverse complement.
GGACTGCCTTTCTCATTTCTTTCTATTTCTGGGACAGTTAAAATATTACTATCAAAGTTCATTCTATAAATAATATTAGAGAATATTCAATGGCAATATAAATTAAAAACCAAGTTTAATGGATTAACTTCAGTTGAAATAAGTGATCACAAATATCACTAAGAAGAATTTTTAAAAAGTAAAAAGTAGGGGCGCCTGGGTGGCTTAGTCGGTTAAGCGTCCGACTTTAGCTTAGGTCATGATCTCGTGGTTGTGGGTTTGAGCCCCACGTCGGGCTCTGTGCTGACTGCCAGCTCAGAGCCTGGAGCCTGTTTCAGTCTGTGACTCCCTCTGTCTCTGACCCTTCCCTGCTCATGCTGTCTCTCTCTCTCTCCTAGAAATAAATAAAACATTAAAAAAAAGAAAAAAGTACATTGATTTTACATCTGCACGAAACTTCTCCACTTCCTGTGTAAGAAATTGGTATCTGTTAACCAATCACCCTTTTCAGAGAAGGAAGAAAAGGAGTGCTGTATTCATGAGCTGGGTCAACAGTTTAAAGTATTCACTAGAAAAAAAGTGAGGAAAGTAGGGACACCTGCCTGGCTCAGTAGGTGGAGCATACAACTTTGATCTCGGGGCCTGAGTTATAGCCCCACGTTGGGTGTAGAGATAACTTAGATAAATAAGAACTTTTAAAAAAAGAAGAGAAAAATGAGGAAAATTAACATAATCTGACAAGGCAGGAATTCTCAAGCAATGTGACCATTTCAAACCAGTTCAATCAGGAAAATGCAGAATTATTCCCAATAACTGTCAAATGAATATAGCAGCCACTCTAAATGCTGGCGTATAGAATTAATTTGAGAGCAAATGAGATTCACTGGACTGCTTGAATAATTCAATGTCCTGTAGAAAAAAGATTTCCTTTTCTTTTTATTCATCATATATCCAAGGAGTTTGGCTTTCGGACTTATTTTCTTTTTCATTCTACCTCGCCTATCTCCAACCCACTTTTGCCAAAACACTACCCCACACTAACACACACACACACACACACACACACACACACACACACACACACACACACTCATTCTGGTTCTGATAACTCGTAATGCTAAGACTCACAATGGATTTCCTCTATTTCATAAGCTAAACTGTTCCACCTAGATCTGTCATTTTCAACAAAGCAGCAAGAGAATTTTGAACTGCACAATGTAGTTATTCAAATACAAAGAAAATAAGCTTATCTAATATTTGTGTGTTGCCTTCGAACATTTATTATACCTTATACACTATCATCACGATTCTCTGTCTGTTGTTACTCAGATTTGCTGACCGTTGTACTGATTTCTGCTTTCTATATCATTCTGAGAAATCTAGCCTGGTTATGTCTCCCAGGTTATGTGATTTCTTCCAATAAGATCCACTATTTAATGAGTATTCTTTTTTTTAAATGACATAAGTTCCTGCCTTCAAATTTGTGATGCCCTGAAGCTCTTTTCTGCTCACATAGTTTAAAATTCATGGCATGCAGCGATTGTGTTACGTTTTCTACATGTGGATGAATGGTGATTCAGCCATACTCTAACTCATTTGCCAGCCTCTACTTTTTTTCTTTATTTTCCCTTCAAGTCAGCCAGCGTACCGTAACCAGTGATCTTTCTAAAACACACATCTAATCATGTTATTACTGTCTTTAAAAAAAAAAAAAAACTCCATAACTTAGGGACCTTTCTTAAAATTTATTCTGCCTGATACTATATATATGTTGTTCCTAAATAAATAAAAACAAATAAGACAACATTAAAGAACCTACTTCTTTAAGTAGGTCAAACATATTGGGAAATCTGCATATTATAGTTCTCTCTTAGAGTTTTATAGTGCTGTGATGATTCCTGCAGTTTTAACTGATTAATTCGGTTTAACTTAGCATTTCCCAAACTTGACAGGCCACGACATCCTCCACCCCTCACACACACATATTTAGGTGGGTGATGAGGGAAAACATTTAGTAAAATCTCTTGGAACTCTATTCTTGGGAAAATGATGACTTCTGCAGGACACAGCAGGCCTTCCCTGCTAGGGCCAGTCCCACCTCTCTTCCTGTATTAGCCACCACCAGCCAATTACTCACTTGCCCTGTGGGTGCATTTGTAGCTTCTTGCAGCTTCCCCAATGACTCAGTGTTTCCACAGTTTAGTGTCTTTCGCTGTACTTTAATCTGAGCTGGGAAAGTCCTTTGTCCTGTTTTTTAAATTGTTCCTTTTGTGAAATTTTCCTTAACCCTTCATATCATGACATTTATTGATATAAAATGAAGTTCCTCAAAGTGTTGTATGAGATATGATTCTGATTGGTACTGAAATTGATTTTTTTTAAATAAAGTGTTAATTTATTTTTGAGAGAGAGAGCAAGCAGGTAAGCAAGGGATGGGCAGAGAGAGAGGGAGACAGAGGATCTGAAGCAGGCTCTGCTCTGTCAGTGCAGAGTCCGAAGAGAAGCTCAAATCCAGGGACCCATGAGATCATGACCTGAGCCCAGGTCAGACACTTAAGTGACTAAGCCACCCAGGCACCCCTGAAATTGAATTTTCTATGCAATTATTATAAATTTAACATAGTTATATATGTTAAAAACATACTGGTTTTCCATTTATGATAATAATAGAAAACTGGTTTGGGAAATATATTGATTTTTCTTAAGGAATAAATTAGTTTAAATAAAAATATTAAATATATAATAGCTTTTCTGGTATGAAAATTAGCATGTAAATGGCAATACCTTGGAGGAAAAACTGATCAAAATCAGCTTAATACCTACTGATCTAAAATTGCAGTACCAAATATGGACACCAGAGGGCTCCAAATCATAAGCCCTTTAAAACATAAGCGAGTAAAAGATGACCTCATCTCAATGGTAAATCCAGTGGGGATAATAGCTATCATTTCTTGATTATCTAGTTTGTTTTAAGCATTTAGCTAGGCAATTTATATACATAAAGTCATGTATTCCTCATGACATCCCTTAAAATAAGCTATTATTATCTCCATTTTATGGATAAGATTCATTCAGATGACAATGTTTTGTTTTTTTGTTTTGATTGGATCTTTGGAATTTAATATTGTTTCATGCACTGTGCTAAGGCTCTGGTATAGATCATCTCAGTTATAATTTGCAATAACCCTGTGAATTAGGTTATACTGCATTCCTTGTTTGTAGATGAAGAAACTGAGGCTTAGATTCATTACTTTTGCCCAAGATTACATAGTAAGGCAGTCATTGGTGGACATAAGTCCATCTGAAACTAAAGTCTTCAATTTTACTAAGTCGAACAACTTCTCAAAGATCTCAGAATAAATTCTTTCCTCTCTATTTTCCTTCTTCACATGCACTGACTATGTAACATTTAACATTAATTATGTACAGTGTGTAGTAGTGTGGTAAAAGCAAGCATCCATATAACCCATAACAATGCTGATACAAGTATTAGAAGTTAATCACATGTGCCTATAGCTGGTGAGAAAAAATTCCCATACTTACAGCATTGTAGAAGTTTAAGGTGGACAGCATAATAATTTGAGTTCATGCGTTGTGAAATGATTACTGTAAGTTTAGTTAGCATCTATCATCTCATATAGATACTCCCCACCCCCCCATGAAAAACTTTGTTTAGAATTTATCAGAAAAATATAGAGAATCAAGAGAATGAGCAAGACTTAAGCAAATTCATCATTGTCCAGTAGATGTTTATTTCATGATAAGATAAAGTGACTCGTAACAAGGTTAGAACAATTTCAAATCTAAAGCTATTGTTGGCTGCATGGCTCTAGATTATTCTGGAAATGCAGGGATTAAGTACCTTTGTATCAGGACCAATAAAGTGAGTGCTCTATTAAAAAAAGAGAGAGAGAGAGAAAGGACCAAAAAGAGAGATTCCAGGGTAATAACTGTAATTATCATGCGTTTAATAACTATGTCTTGATTCAGCTAATATTTACGTTGATGAGAGCATTTCACTAGAACCTAGAGTGTTTGGCACAGAAACTTCCATTTCATTTTACATTACAGAATAAATATCGTGAAAGAAATTTAAAATTTAAAATGCAATAGTCGTCCTATATTAGAATATTTACTTTACTAATAAATCACCTGGACAAATATGAACAGAATAACCTTGGATCCTGACAGCAAAGATAATTACAGAAATGAAGCATTAGCCTTTGCAGAGCTTTCTCCCATTTGTGTGTTCTGGGTTCTAGACAAATATTTTCCTGTGACAAGCCTTTCTTTTTTTTTTTAATATATATTTTTTTTCAATTTGGCTTACATACAACACCCAGCGCTCATCCCAACAAGTGCCCGTCTCAATACCCATCACCCACTTTCTCCTCTCCCCTACTCCCCATCAACCCTCAGTATGTTCTCTGTATTTAAGAGTCTCTTATGGTTTGGCTCCCTCTCTCTTTGTTTGTAACATTTTTTTCCCTCTTCCCCTCCCCCATGGTCTTCCATTGAGTTTCTCAAGATCCACATATGAGTGAAAACATATGATATTCCTGTGACAAGCCTTTCTATCTTTGTTATCAGATTGTCCTTTAAATTGTTTGAAGCATGAGGATCCTAAGTTATAAGTAAGATTTCGCAAATCATAAGAAGTTATAAACAATATGATGAGTTCAGTAATTTGAATTTAGGCCCAAAATAGTTATGTCTGAACTGTAAAATCACACTTGTTTTGCATTTCCAGTTTTATTGAGATATAGTTGACATACAGTATTGTATAAGTTTAAGGTGTACAGCATAATACTTTGAGTTCATGAATTGTGAAATGACTACCGTAAGTTTAGTTAACATCTATCATCTCATATATATACTTCCCACACCCTACCAAAAAATAAATAAAAATATGTTTTTCCTCTTGTGATAAGAACTGAGGATTTTCAAATATATCCTAAAGTGGTGTTACCTACAGTTATAATGTTGTACATTACATCCCTAGGACTTATTTATTTTATAACCAGTTTATACTTTATTACTTTTGATCACCTTCATCTAACCATTAATCTGATCTCTTTTTCTATGATTTGCTTGCTGTTTTAGATTCTGCATAAAAGTGAGATTATATAGTATTTGTCTTTCTCTATTTGACTTATTTCATTTAGCATAAGTTCTCAGGGTCCATCCATGTTGTCACAAATGGTAGGATTTCCTCTTTTTTATAGTTGGATAATATTCCATTGTACATACCAACCGCAACTTTATCCATCCACCTGTCAATCGACACTTCGTTGCTTCCGTGTCTTGGCTATTGTAAATAATGGTGCTATAAACATGAGGGTGCGGATATCTCTTTGATGTAGTGATTTGTTTCCTTTGGATATATACCCAGATCCCAGAAGTGGGATTATTGGATCATAGGGTAATTCTATTTTTAATTCCTTAAAGAACCTTCATACTGTTTTCCATAGTAGCTGCACCAATTTACAATCCTACCAACATCTCACAAGAATTCCTTTTTCTACACATCTTCACTAAAACTTGTTATTTCTTATCTTTTTGATAATAACCATTCTAACAGGCATGAGGTGATATTTCATTTGGTTTTGATTTGCATGTCTTTAATGAGACACTTGTTTTTTAATGAGGAACTTTGCAAGGCTTGGAGGGCTAGCTGTATTGTGTGGCCCCGTCCTTGAAGGTCTGGTAAATTTCATGAGTCCAACAGTCAGGAGGTAGCAGACTGTATCTCAGGCCTTCCCTCCAGGGCTGCCTGGGGCTTAAGGACTGCTCTCAGTCCCGGAAGTGCTATCCCTCCCTGATTGTCAAGGCAAATGTGGAACTGCAGTAGTTTCTTGGTGTGGGAAAGGCTGCCATAACAAAGAGCCACAGGTTGGTTCAAACAATAGAAATTAATTTTCCTCCCAGTTGTGGAGGCCAGAAGTCTGAGATGAAGGTGGCAGCAGGATTGGTTTCTATTGAGGCATCTCCTCTTGGCTTGTAGAGTGTGACCTCTTCTCCTTGGGCCTTCACATGGTCCTCCCTCTGTGCACGTCTGTGTCCCAATCTCATCTACGTATAAGGACACTTTTATAAGGACAGCCATATTGGATTAGGGCCCACCTCATTTTAACTTAAAGATAGATACAGTCACATTTTGAGGTACTACGTGTTAGGACTTTAATGTTTGAATTTCGGGGAAACACAATTTACCCCATAATAAGTGGTAAGAATTACAATATGACTGCTATCTGCGCTGGTGTTCTTTTTTCCTTCCCTATTTAATCTTTGGGTTGGTAGGTGGTGGCATTAACATTTTAAACGTAATTTCAATTCTGTTTCTTCAGAGAAATGTTCCTATGGATAGTTTCTTATTATTGAACCAAGAAAGTATTATTTTTTTAAAATTTAATTTGCTTTTACTATTTTACCAAAATATAATTTACTAATAAGTTAAAGCTTTCTCATGTTACTCTATGTGTAATGCACACACATGCACACACACACACAAAGTAGTGGCGCGCTGTTAAACCAGCTCTCTGCACCACCTCCCCCACTCAAAAATAAATGCTCTGGTTTGCAAAATTTGCCAATTTCTGTAGTATAAACACTCTTATCTCTGCTGATTTCAGACTACCAACTTGATGTTACTGAACACGGAGTTTGGAAGGGATTAAGATAATTGACTCTCCCAAGGTGATGGAAGCCAGCTCCAGGATGGAGTGCGCGTGCGCGCGCACGTGCGCGCACGCACACACACGTGTGTGTGTTGGATCTTTGTGTGTGTACGTGTGTGTGTGTGTGTGTGTGTCTGTGTGTTGGAGGCTAGCATAGTTTTCCTTACCTAAAACGTCTTAGAAATGGTCTTCTTACTCTTCTTTGTTGGTAAGTTTTATCCCAATTGCGTATTGACGCCTCTCAGGTTCCCACATCTCCTCAGCCTATCCGCTCACCAGCATCGCACAGAGGCAATCAGCTGCTGGCAAGCGTAATCTGATCGTCATCATGGGAGTTCTCTGCCTCTACTACTTTGGATGCTCTGTGGAGACCCCTGAGCCCTTGAGATTCACGTGCAAACACGAAAGGGTGAGGGAGTTATCGTCCCAGAGAGCAACCCTTGACCAATGCGAAGAAGAGGAGGCAAGTAAAGGTCTCCTCTTCTGTCTTCGGGTAGGCAATTCTGAGGCTCGTTGGACATGGCTCCTCAGAGGGTCCTGTGGGATTGAGCACAGTGCCCACAGAGGCAGCCACCTTGACAGTGCATAAGTGGGTAAGCTTTCCTTTCCTCCCTGTGTTATTCTCCCAGCCACTCACTTCTGTTCCTTGAATTTACTTCCCCAAATAAACTATTACCTTCAAGCAAGATCTAGTCTTGGACTGTGCTTTTTTCAAGGTATAGCCTGAGAGACTAGGCTTATTGCTAAGGCTATATAATAGTGGCGATTTGATAAACTGTAATTACCATCAGCAACAATAAGTTACTAGTTAATTTTTTGTCTATAAAATATTTAATTTGCTTTCTTCTTAGTTTAACAGGAAATAGCTATTATTTGGCTAAGATTGTAACTTCTAATAAAGAAAAAGATAATTATGTGATAATATCCAAATGGGCACTATAAAAAGGAGAAAGTACTTGTGATACAAAATAGATAAAATCAATTGCCTTGGGCTTCTTCTATTTGTTTATATAACAGCAAATTATTGAAGACAAAGATATGCTTAGAAAATAAGCTATGTATTTCTCCTACCTACATCCACAAAATATGAGTTTCCATTGTCACTTAGTGGAAATAATACATTTAAGAATACACAAAATTTAGGGAGCCTAGGTGGCTCAGTCGGTAAGTGTCTGACACCGGCTCAGGTCATGATCTCACTGCTCGTGGGTTCAAGCCTCTTGGTGGGCTCTGTGGTGACAGCTCAGAGCCTGGAAGCTGCTTCGGAATCTGTGTCTCCCTCTCTGCGCTTCTACCACTTGCACTCTCTCTCTGTCTCTCTCAAAAAAATAAATGTTAAAAAAATGAAAAAAAGAATACACAAAATTCTTAAACAGTGTTTTAAGTGGTTATAGAAATAATTGTCATAATATTATACTAGCAAAATATTTTGGTTAAGCTGATTTTCATATCTGTAAGTAAAAAGAAAACATAATAATGAACTTAGAAGATAGTTTTAACCCATATTCATTCTGCGTTATAGATTGGGTTATGTAAGTTTTGACTTAGGCTTGAACCATTTAAGTAAGACAGTCATTTCTGATTAATGTACTTTTGTGTTTTTCTTCTTTGTCTTTCAGATAGGTAGGAATCAAAAACTTATTACTGAGATATGCAAATTCAAATGAGATGAAAAAGAAATACTTTAACCACACAAAATAAAGAAGACAAATATAAAACGCAAATCTTTAAACTTTTCCTGGAAAATACCCAAATAGATAACTGGATGAGTAATACTATATTTAAGTAATAACAGCAAAGTAATTTTAGTTTTTCCCAATTTTAAAACATAGAATTTGAAGCAAAATAAAGACATTTCTCTTTTTATGGGCGTAGTAAATTAAAAATACTTTTTAACAGTTTTATTGACACATAGTTGGCATTAAACTTTTATGTTTACATTTAAAGTATACAAGTGAATGAGTTTCCACGTATGTATAAATCATTACCACCACCAAGTTAATTAACATTTTCCAAAAATTTTCATCATGTTCCTTTGCAATCCTTTCTCTGGAATTCCAAGTACACATGCATTAGAGCTTTTATATTGCCTGTGAGAGCCTTAAGATTCTATTTACTTTTCTTCAATCTTTTTTCTTTCTGTTCTTCAGAGAAAATAATTATTAATCTGTCTTCAAATTTACTGACCCTTTGCTATTTCCATTATATTCTTGAACCCATCCAGTGAATTTTTCCATCCTTTTTCAATGCTAACATTTTCTTTTGGTTCTATTTTTCTTTTTAAAATTTTTAACAATTTTGATTTCTCTACTGAGATTTTGCATTCATTTTTCCTTTTCCAGCTTCCTCCCCTCCATGACTCTCCTGTGCCTCTGTCTTCTTTCTGGAGTTCTGAAGGCAGGTGAAGGTGGCAGAAGGATCCACTGGAATTTCAGTAGCTGCCCCTCTACAAGTGTGTCTTAGGGGCAAAATCATTAGAGGATAGGAACTGAGACCCTTTCCATCATGAGGGTTACATCTCCACATTTTGACTCCCCACTACGTTCTGCAGGGTCCTGTTTATCCTCAGCTTTTTCAGGTAGGGTTTTTTTTTTCTTTTTTTATGGTGCTCCGTGGAAAAGGATCGGCTATAGGGAGTTTACGCCACCGTAGTAGAACCTCTGCTCCTTAGAACATTTACTTTTTTTTTGTTCTGTTTCTGTTTGTTTCATGGAGGTAGATGGAAAGTATTATGCAAAGAGCTGGAATTTTATAATAAAATATGACCCCCTGAAGCTTTAAGCATGTTTGCTCAGCCTCAAAGCAGTTTTTGGTTAAAGGTTTGAGGGCTTTTGGGTTTTATTTAAGAGTAATAGCACCGAGTTAAGTGGAAATGGCCGTCTAGAAATAGGTTTCAGATGGTCATTTGGTTGCACTTGATACTTCTCAGTTCTCCTGGACACGTGTCTAATGAATTGGATTACTGTAATTTTCCACATTTATATTAACTCATTTGTAAGGGAGATAAGCAGTAAGAATAGAGTTCTTCAGGGCTCTTAGCAAAGATATGAAATGTGTTTGGGGCTGTTTCCTAATGATCTGATAATTTTTTAGCAATGATGTGTGAAGTGTTCCAAAAGACACCTCTTATTGCCTCCAGTGGCCTTAAAATGTCTGATTCTACTTTCTATTTTCATAATTATTAATTAGCCTAATACAGAGCAAAGTGTTTTTTGTTTTGTTTTTTTTTTTTAATTTTTTAAAATGTTTATTTGTGAGAGAGAGAGAGGACACAGCATGAGTGGGCGAGGGGCAGAAAAAGAGGGAAGCATAGAATCAGAAGCAGGCTCCAGGCTCTGGGCTGTCAGCACAGTGTCGGATACGGGGCTCGAACTCAAAAACCAGGAGATCATGACCTGAGCTGAAGTCAGGCGCTTAACCAACTGAGCCACCCAGGGGCCCCCAGAGCAAAGTTTAAATACCAAGTGATGGAAGGTGAGAACAACTGGACAACAATCTTTTTTTATTTTTTTAAGTTTATTTATTTATTTTTTTGGAAACTCTGCACTCAAGATGGGCTCGAACTCAAGACCCTGAGATCAAGAGTTTTATGCTCTTTTGAGACAATCAGGCACCCTCAATCAATTCTTTTAAAAATATTTTTCATCGAACAAAATACCATCAGTATTTAGCTGTGTATGGCTATTTAGTAAATAGTCATGAAGCAACTCCAAGAATGCTGGAATGATTCTGAGCGCCTCTGGTGGTCACAGGAAATTTTACAGGGGTGTGCGGTGTTTAGTTCTCAGATCGCCTTGGCGTAGGACTGAATGGTCCTAGCAAAGAGCTAGCAACATGACTCCAAAAGTTCTTAGAGCAGCCCTTACGCTGTTGCTCAGGATTGGCCTCCTGGAGTCAATTGCAGCTGCCAGCCTTTCCTGCAGGGCCAACTGCTTTTTATGGTCACCAGAGATAAACAGAGGCTTAATAAGGGATCTATATCTGGCCCTTGAAAAGGCCTCTGTGCCACTGGGTAAGGGGGAAATCATCCTCCCTCCTCTGTGGAATGCCTGGAGGATTTCTTGGGGCTGTCTTCCTCATACTAGCACTTCCTGTACCCAATTTAATTAGAAGATCAGCTATGAGAAGGAAACTAAAGCCTTAAAACATCTTAAAGTATGCAATCCTGTCTAACTCGGCAAACCAAAATTGTAATTTGGCCAGCCAATATGTATGAATTTAATGTTGAATTACTGGCCAGGATAAGAAGCATATTAATTTAGGGTCACAATTACAACTCAGTGATTGTTAATAATATTGGGTCAAGAGTGATCTGCATGAGGGAAGGGAGAAGGGAGTTTCGATTCATTGCATACTACTTTGGGCCTCCTGTAAGAACAGCATCCACAGTATATTTATTTCCATTGTGCAATTGTTAAAGCAAAGTTTAACTTGATAAAATTGTGAAGGAGGATTTTAACTGATGTAGTTTGATTTTATTACCTATTACTGTGCATATAATATGTCACTATGTTAGAGATCTGATTCCCCATATACAAGGAAGGGAAGTTGGTTACAGAGAGGCTGGACCCCTGGTCCAAGGCCATAGCCCCCACAAACAGGGAGTAGAATCCAGGCCTCTTGACACTACCCAGACCATTGTATTTATGTGCTTTGAGTTTCTTGTTTGGAAATGTAAATCAAGAACAAAATTCCTAGTTGCTATAGTAGTATTAAGGAAAAATATCTTCTTTTACAATGGTTCTTATATCTGCAAAGAACTAGCTGACGATCCACAAATTATACATCTTTTAGATATTCTTTTCACTATTATCAAGTGATTACACAAATATGCGTACTTTAAAAGGGGACAGAAAAATTTGAGCCCGGCTCTAGGAAGTAAATGTGCCACTCAAATGATTTTCCAATGAGATGGTGTCTACCTGTGTTGCTATTTAACTCTTGAGACTCATTTAAATTAAGGTCACCTTCACACATAGTGGGTACAACACGTGTAGAAACAGGCCCTGAAAGCTTAGGTGACTTTCAAGTTTTAATGTAAAATATTGCTGCCATTGTACTGCAACAAGCAATCACACATTTTCTAGCAGGAAAACAGCGCTCATGTCAAATGGGCTGTTCATCTTAGAGAAGAATTCCCCTGCATTCTAGAACCAGGTTTTCCTGGGGAAGAGAGGGGAGTGGGCTTTCCAAATGGAAGCCTGGGGTACTCTGTGCTGTGATCCTATCTTCAGGTTGTCCAGAAACTTTCAGGTTTCCAGAGAATTGCATATAAGAAAGAGGGAGAAGTATTGTCATTCCTCCAAAAATGTTTGTTGAGCCATTGATCTTTATGTATCAGAGAGTATACTAGTTACTGAGGCAGCATATGCCTGGAATTTTAGTCCTTCAACAACCCTTCCAGGTAAGCATATTCGAATTTTACAGATGAGGAATTTGAGGGGCATAAAAGCTAAGTAACTTGTCTTAGTTCCCTGAGCAGAGGCTAAATTTGTAACTTATCCATCTGGGTCCAATATCTGTCTATGTTCTTTCTACCACCTACGATGGTGTCTTCTCATGGCAACCAAGGAAGCAACATGATGTCATCATGCTGCACTAATTTTATTTCATGTTGGAACAGGGCCCACCCATATGATCTCATTTTACCTTAATTACCTCATTAAAGACCCTATCTCCAAATATGGTCTCATTCTGTGGATCTGGGGGTTAGGACTTCAACATGTGAATTCTGGGGAACACAATTCAGCCCATAAAAAAGTTGCACTAGACAAGAGTGGGCCCTAAATCCAAAGACTGATGAGAAGTGAAGATACCGCAGGTAAAGGAATGCTGAGGATTGCTGGTGACTACCAGACACTAAGGAGAGGCCTCCAAAAGGAACAAACCCTGCTGACACTTTAGTTTAGAATTTGTTTCCAGAAATGTGAGAGAATACATTTGTTTTTTTATCTTAAGTCTTTATTTTTTTAAGTTTATTTATTTAATTTTTTTATTTTGAGAGACAGAGACAGCACAAATGGGGAATGAGCAGAGAGAGAGAGGAAGACAGAGACTCCCAAGCAGGCTCCACACTGTCAGCACAGAACCTGATGAGGGGATCAAACTCACGAAACCGGGAAAGCACAACCTAAACTGAAACCAAGAGTCAGATGCTTAAGTGACTGAGCCACCCTGGTGCCCCTACATTTCCGTTGTTTTAAGCCATCCAGCTTGTGGTTCTTTGTCATGGCAGCCCTGGGAAAACAACACAAATGCCTTGCTTAGTAGTGACTTGCAGAGAATGCTCAGCAGAGGAGGCCATGGTGAGTCCCATGTGGTATGGCCTGGGTGGTATTCTGCCTGAGAAGATGCTGGGCCTGAGGACCATGGAGCAGGAGGAGTTTGGTGGAGCAAGGGAAGCTAGGGGCCTGACCTGTATGAAGGCACAGGGGCCTGGCATGGCCATTCTGGGTTGGAGAAATGCTGGAACTGAGTCATTTGAAGTAACCTTAAAAACAGGTTGCATAGATCTAAATTTAAGTGCTGAAAGAGACCTTAAAGATTGGCATGTACTCCTTATTTAGACTGAAGTCTGCAAAGGTATGTGGTTAACCTAATATTGCACACCAAATCAGTCAAAGAATTCAAAATAGGATCCATTGTCAAAAACTTTGCCTAGCACTTCCTTCACTAGCCCAGTGTTAGAGACTGGCCTTCTCCTAAATGCATGTGCAGTGTATTTTTGTAACAGCAGGGAACTCAAGACATATTTACTAAAAAAAATAATTAGCTGAATAAATAACAGTGAATGGATTTTCAGTGAATGAATAAGTCAGAGAGAAAGTAACTGGCATTATACTGTGTGCTTGCAGATACACTGTCTCATGCAGAATGTTCAGGCTGACCTTCCGTTTTCTGTGAGCTTTCCTCAGGACATGCCATAGGAACACGACACAATCCACTTTCCAAAAAGCATACCCATGGATTTCTGTTCATTCCTGTTTTTCTAGTCTTAGAATCTAGTACAGAAATGACTTTAGTATATCTTTCCAAATTTACTTATGTTCGTGTAATTTGGCCACTGTCAAATTTTACCTTTTAATTTCTTTAAATTCAAAATGTTAAAAAAAAAAAGACAAGAGTCTTCTTTTTTTTTTTAAACTTTTATTAGGCATTGCTAGATGACGTTGCATGACGTATTGCACACATCATGCGAGTAAACAGCACTCCACAGGAATCCATACAACCGCTCGTATCATGACAATCAAAATAATTGATTCCCAATACAGTTTTCATCCAAGTAGAGTGAGTGTCATTACATCCTTCCAAGAGATCTGATCTCATAATCAAGATTACCCTTCCAGTCTAATACAACCAACCAAAACCAACAAAAAAGCCGCACCACAACAAAAGGCCATAGGGACATTACCAAAAGTCCAAAGTCAGACTCCAGAATATCACAAGGTATCCATCTTTTGAAAGATCTGCCCCTACAATATGTGTGATCTGACACTTGGGTTGTTTTTACTGCCAGCAGCAAGTGAGACTGAATTGGCGAACAAGGGGCCGTACACTGACACGTATCCACTGAAAATTCTTGAGGTAATAGATTTTTAAATTTTACTGCTTAAAAAAAAATCTGTTAATTTCCATGTCCTGTCCAGCAGGACATATCTGTTGGCAGGAAGATTCTTTTCCTCTTTTTTCTTTGTCAAATATGTACACGTATTTTCATATACAACCTGTGTCTTTGTCTTTTCTAAGCACAAGATTTATTTTAATTATTTGTCATACATTCATCAGGAAAAGCTGAATTATATACTATGGTACATAAAGAATACAACAACCAGCTTTTTGTATAAAGCTAACACAAAGGCAAAGACCAGGAAGAGCAAAATAACATTATACAAAATATCTTGATATCGATAAAGCCCACTGTGAATGAATAATTACATGTAAATAGCAAACATGCATGGACGTCGATTACAAATAACACATTGTCAAAGACAAGTTGTAGCAGACTGATCAAATTCCTGAAGTTCCATATATTTACTTTTAGTTTTAATGCTTTTTGTAAAGTAATTTTGTCCTAATTGGAATTCTAAAGACTGACAGCCATTCTGACTTCCATTTAAAATTTTAACAACCAGCATTCTTCTTTGCAGCTTTAAAGTACTTTTCAATAATAATGGCTTCAAATGATGACGTTTAATATCCTTTTATTTTTTATACCTTAGCTTTAAAATAAACACTGAATTTAAGAGAAATATATTGGCTAATCTACTGTTCTGGAGATAATACAGTGGGTTAAGGTAGCAAATGTAGCCTATATACACCACTAAAGATACACTGTGTCATCAGCACTTTAAATACAAGGACCAAGGAACACTCACAAAAAATATATGGCTCTTTAGGTAAGAAATAAAGTCAAGTGAAAAAAATAAGGCACTAATAACATATATAAATGTTATATACTCTCATCACACAAAGCACCATATGGAAGGTTAAGGAAGTATACATTAGTGCTATTGGAAAACGGGAATAAACCCAGTTTTCCTGGCGTCTATTAACCAATTCCTTCCTTTCTTTTCAGTAATTAATGTATAAACACTAAAATGGTAGGGAAAATTATATATTATGCTAGAAGTACAATTCATGGAACCAACAGCATGAGGCAATCATTTGGAAGTAAGCTGATTACTCTAGCAATGTAACAAATTAAGGTCTTTGAATACTCCTCATTTCCCAACATTTCATCTCAGTGGAATTTGTTTTTTTCCCTTGCAATTTTCTTTCAGGGATTTCTATATAATAATACCATCTATTTTCTCATTTTATTTCTACTGCCTCTTTTTTCAAAATATATTCAAAATAGGTACCTCCACATAGTTTTATGAATACTAAAGTTAATAGTATGACTAATGAAATGTAGAAAAAGTTAAGAATAAAATCACATAAATATTTTCCAATATCACTGGAAAAGAGAATCTCTTCTCAGCTAGGCTCATTTAAAAAACGAGAAATAGTATAATTTATCTTACTTGGAAATTGGCTATGAATTTTACAGAAAACAAAAAAACATACAATATAATGAAATGATGGACAAGATAAGGTACAAACCAGTAAGAGTCATTCATTTTAAAATTAAGAAATTTCTTCTCCTTTGCTATTGTTCATGAGAATATAATTAAAATGGAATATATTGATAATTCAGATAGGACATGACAATTATTCCTTAGAACTGCAATTTCTGAATATATAGTAACAACAGGTTAAACATTCGAATTATTTCTTTGTAGCATTTTGCACTTTGTGAAAAAAGAGAATGTGAATAATTTAATTGTCCCATAGTTTGCCAGTAAGTATACATCTTTAAATATGTTTGTTTCATGAATGTATCTTATGCCCAATTTTAGTGTAGAAACAAAAAAACTAACTGTTATGGCTTCTTATGAATGTGTTAACATAACAACATTTTAATGCCACTAAATTTGTGTTCCTTCTATACAAAATTATTTCTGTGATCTCTCAGAATTTACTACTTATTAACAGTTGCTTTCATAAGCAACATGATTGTCAACTAATTTTTACATTAAAAATCTGTAATAAGTTGTTCTTTTCAAAGTAAATGGCAATGTGTATATATAAACCAGTTACTGTTCTAGGTGTTATAAGAAATTGAAGATTGGTCTTCTCTTTTCAATGCCATATACAGAACTTTAATTATGATGAAAATGATCAAATAACAAAACTAAGTTTTGCCATATGGAACTGGAAGCGGAAAAGGGTGTATAGTCAGCTGATAAAAACTCATGACACTTTATCTAGAATTTTCTTTATAAAGCATACTAATTTTCTATGAACTAAAAGTATTCAAATATATTATATAAAATACCTAGAAGTATTTACTTGAAAGAAGCAGTGAAAGTATATTTGGAAAGAGAGGAAGTAACATTTTAATAAAAAATATTATTTTTAAGAATTCGACTGGATTCTTGACACTATTTCCCACCCTGGGGCATGAGGTGAACACCTAACAACTTTGCAGGGAACAGATGACCAATGGCACAGTTTGTCAGCTATAAGGAAAAATCTGAAATGACATTATTTCAGCAATTTCTGGGGCCCTTTAACACCCAAGTTTGACTCTCCCTTGGACATTTTCATATCATATACTAAACCTATGCTAGATATATCTCGAGCGTTACATATACGTATATATTATACGTATATGTTACATATAATCATATCACTGAAAATGTTGAGCATTTGCAAATGATAAATGGTTTCTCTAGAAGGCTACTATCAGTTACATTCAGTGTTATCTACTTTATAGCATCGAAATATCTAATAATGTTCACAGACTATGAATCCATCATCAGATCTTATATACAAATGCTGTACTACATAAACCCAGCCCCAAGTCCAAGCTGTAGGACTTTTTGTCGACACAAAGACCCCAAACCAGACCTCTGGCCATTTTGGATGAATCATGAATGATTTGGGGTCAGGTTGGATGAATATCCACACGTGATTTCTGTCCAACTAATATGCAAACACAACATTGATTTTACAATATTCATGAAGCAATTTCTGATGCTTGGCTTTAGAGTATTATTAGGCTCTCTGATCCAACTGACATCTTCTCGTTCATTTTATGTCTTGTCAGAGAGGCTGGGCAGGGTTTCTCCAACTCCTATCAAGAAGAGGGTGAGTGTTCCAGGTTGTCCTCATACATTTCAATGTACAAAGTAAGCCACGGTAAATTATGTTCACTACCAGAGCCAAATTATGGAGTTCTTTCAGTATGTGAATTTCATTTCATTAGTCAAAGGAGTTAAGGATGAGACAGAATTTATCTCACAGTTGGCAAAGATGGGTAGGGGACATAAAAGGGAAAAAGGAACATAACAAGGAAAGCTAAAGAAAACAGGAACTTGTTGAAAGATGTGAGCTTCACTTCAAAAACAGGGACAGAAATCATTTAATAAGACGGAGTGACAAAAAAAGGTGGGATAAACTTGAAAAATGACAATATTTCCTATACAAATAAATTTGTATAATCTAAGTGATGCAGAGTTAAATATAACTAATGAAATTCATTTTATAAGCTAAAAGAAAGTGGTAAAAAAGGCAGTGGCGATATTTTGTGTATTTAATTTTTTTTCCCTTTTAAGTCATGGTTATTCTCAAAACAGTCACTGTTTTAGCAAAACATATATATATATAGTTCATGAGACACAAATTACATGCTTCTAAAATTGGCACTGTATATGGGGATCTATAACATATATGATATATGAAGGCTTCAGCTAATGCTCCAAACAGACAATTGTAAGTCTCACACTATGTGACCCTCTGCTTCCTGGATTAGGATAAAGTCAGCTAACATACTACTCTCAGAACAGTGATGTACAGTACAAGTCCCACATCACAGCTGGCTATGAAATGAGTATTAGCCCTGTCCTCAAAACCAGAGTTACAAAGGAGTTCCACCTCCTTTCTTCTTGAAAGGTCTGCATCACTGGTTTGCATTGAAAGGCAGTATTTCACTATCTTGGATACTTCCCAAATTTCAGAACTTTGATTTTGTTCAGACCACGTATTTATGCTTCTCTAAAGTTGTTTCAGTTTTATTACATAATTATAGATGTATATGTTTAAAAATGGGGTTTTGTAACTTATTTTCCACAGGAGGAAGAGAAGATCATAATTAGAGTATAAGAATTTAAAACAATAATGCTCGAGCTGACTATGGGTGATATTTTTGATTTACTATGTTCTAGTCAGTGGAATTTCTTTTATAGATTTCATGAAAAACAAAAATGTAGTTAAAATGCAGCAGATATTAACTTAATGTTTTAAACAAATATTCCAGCTAGGTAATTAGGTAACATTTATTAATTACTTGCTATGTTTGAGCTCCTGGTGTCAGTTTTTAGAATTACTATAATTTCAGAAACTCAGTTATGTTTTTTACAGGTATTGTTTTACTTGTTTTAAATTTTCAGCTCCAATTCCCATCCCCAAATTTAAAAAGGTGATATATATTTACTGACACTGTTATTCTACTGTCTCCATCAAAATATATGTAACCCTCTCTTTAACTCTGTCAAGTTACTTAAGTGGCACATGTATTTTAAAGTGCATTACTGAATTTTAAGGCTATGTTTATAATAGACATTAACACAAAACAAGAAGGCTGACCACAAGAAAAATTACTTTCAGTGGTTGGGACAGATTTCAGCTACAAATATGAAAAGATAAGCATGCAGTCCAACGTGAAGACTCACATTAAGGCAGATGCGTAACTTGCTAATAACATTAAAAAACAAAATGGCAGTTGGCATGATTTGTAAAAAAAATTTGTCCTTAATGAAGCATACCAATTAATCTTGTTTAGGCCACTAGCTCTTTCTATAATTATAAATTTAACAGGCAGAATAAAGTCTAATATTAAAAACAACTGCAATGTTTAACAAGGGAGAAGCTGGATGTACTTTAATTAGACAAAGCTCAGGAAGGGATGCTGATGCCAGAGTGAGCTTTTCAGCCCTCCTGTTTCTCTCCCTCTTTTGCGGTGAAGGAGTGGAGAAAAATGACATTGGGGAGACCGAGTCACCGGAGACTGGATGAGATTATAGTGGTTTGATGGTTATGGGAGTCAGGAGCCATATATTTGGGTGGTAGGATTGAATGATAAAGGCTCAGCTGGGGCTTTGAAACTCAAGAGAGTGGGTGCACAAGACAGGCACCACTGAATCCCGATCCCACAGCAGAGAAAGCACAATAAAAGATAACAGGTTGTCATCTAATTGGGTTTAATTATCTTTGATTGTTTTTCTGTCTCTTCTACTTTTAGGATAAATACCACCTATCAGAAAATCAAGGTGGTGGCCACAGGCTGTTGCTTGTACCAAAAGGTCTGATCCGTCTCCTCTCCATAGCTCCACATACAAAAGGTTTTAGGAGACTTCTGGGATTCATTGTAAAACGGATGTTTCATGTTATTCCGAATTTATAAGCATTCTAACAAACTACCAAACCTTACATATAATCAAATTATTTTTATGGAGAATTGTGGTCATTCATAATTGCCAACATATTGCTTCCTATTTATCACAATGGCATAATTAAGTTCCTTTGTGGTGCAACATGCATGAACATGGATAGTGTTTTTAAAAATGTGACAAAGATGATCAGTTTAGCTATTTCCTTTAAATATCTCCAATATTAAAACGAGGCAATCCAAATATCAATGTAGCTTTTTCGCATTATCTTAGAGACATCTTGTTGCATCTTTTTTTATTGGAATAAGATGGATTTTCCTTTATAAGTTTTGGCCACATATTTATTTGGCTAATCAAGCAGGGGGAACTTATCCTGCAAAAAGATGCTTTTCTTTAAAACTTATGCACTCCTACATAATCTTTCTTTTTCTCCAAGAAAAAGATCTCAAATATAGTATCTCTATGATCTCATTCACTGAAAACACGTTAAAATTTTATTACAAATATCTTATAAAAACCAAATTTTAAAAGTCATGGAAATGTGTACATTAAGAGATAAAAATATATGTAAAAGATCTTCACTGATGCTTTGCAATAGAGAAGTAAAAACAATCTCAATGTCTATTTAATAGGGACTCATTAAGTAAATAGTCCCACAATGGAATATGCAGTAATTTACAAAAGAATGAGGTAAATCTATTTAAACACTTATGGAAAGGTGTCTACCAATATATAATAAAATGAAAAATAGTCACAGAACATTAAGGCTACTGTTCTATTTGTATAAAACTAGTATACACGGACATATACAAACACACTAGAGTATTTGCAGAAGTTTCTGAAAGGACACATATCAAAACATTAACAGTGGTCACCCCTCAGGAAGAAGAGATGGGGTGGAGCAGATGAATCTGTATTTTATAATTCTATATGGTTTGATTTTTTTAAAGGAGTATATATTACATTTACAATAAAAAATGACAAGCTTTGGGGATAAAGCTATTTATTTTATGTGTACCCTTCTTTTTCTACAGTAGCTTTTCGAATTTATCCCCAAAGTTACTACTATTGTTTTACTTTCAATGTTGGCACTAACATATAAATAATCCTCTCACTTTCTTCTCTCTTTGTAAGATCTTGATGACATTTAGTAAAAAAAAAAATTCACAAATTATTATCTTAAGTCACTATCAGGGAAAGCCCTAATATATACCAACTGTGAAAGAGAAAAATACATACATTAATTTTAAAAAATTTATGTAATAGAAAAATGAAAGTCCTGTGCAACACTGTGTACAGTATCTCAAGCATTGATGAGAGAGCTTTCACTGATAACAGACACCACTTCGTAACTGGAAAATTGGAACGTTTCTAAATAATATAAAAATATCTCCAAAAGATAAGTTATTCAAAGGAAGGAATAAAAATCCCTGAGTAGGCCAAAGACAAGAGATACAATAACCTAAGAAAATAGATTATCTAAGACCAGAGAGTATATTATTTAGCCAGTTGGTATATATGTATGTGGCAATTGTATTTATATGCAGCTGTGGAAATATATATGTGTGTATGCATATTTAAATATATATATACATACACATATCATAAACATATTATCTACTAGATTTAGAATTCATCACATTCCCATATTGTCAAACTAACACCTAAGTCCAGAAAAAAGTGAATTTACAAAAATTACGCACTTTTATGACAGAATTACATGGATGTAGGCTAAAAATTTTCATTCTCCTGTTTTAAGACTAGAGCACATAGAATAGGCACTCAAAAATATTTACTGGATGGATGGATGAATGGAAAAATGGATTTGTTACACTAGAGCATCACTTTTTCTTGCACCATGTTATGCTTTAGAAATATGCCATTGTAGAATCACAAATGGCACACCCTCTTCTAACAGAATAGAGACTAGTCCAGAAGCTTCGGTGTAGCTATTCTGAGTGTTATTCAGAAAGAATGGAAGCATGCTAGCTCCTTATTCATG
This sequence comes from Crocuta crocuta, assembly GCF_008692635.1. Taxonomy (NCBI): domain Eukaryota; kingdom Metazoa; phylum Chordata; class Mammalia; order Carnivora; family Hyaenidae; genus Crocuta; species Crocuta crocuta. Next base: position 2,303,261 of record NW_027527393.1, on the reverse strand, counting down.
CAAGTACGCTTCACTATCATGGACTTTGTAGGCCCAATAAAAATGATAAATGTTCTTATATTTGTTGGAACCCAACAAGACCAACTATCCATGTTAATGCATGTTTTACCACAGAATTTATTACAATTCATATAAGGCTTCTGACAAAAAAAATGCTACATCTATGCAGATAATCTAATTTTAAGGATTTGGAGACAAATGGAAACTTCAGGGTTTTTAAGGATCTTCCATTCTGCTGATGAAGTTTCATGATGAAAACAAAGGAATAACATTGTTTAGCTACATGTCTTTTTCTTATTTTTAAAGACTTCTCAGCTTGGTAAAACTTGCTGAAATATTTCCTTTATTTTTTTTTTTTGTTTCCTTCTCCAAAAGTTGTTTCTATTTTAGATAAACCCATAATCAAAAAAGGTTGTGTTTTCAAATCATCCTATTCATAAGAAAACATCAGCACATTATGCATTTGAGCAGTAAACATAAGAAAACCCTTCAAAACTAGTATTTTTTTAAAATGAAAATCTTGGGGACAAATAAAGAAGAGAGAGCGAGAAAGAAAAAAGAGGTAACAGGGTGGGGTTTTCAATATTATCACAACTTGACCTAAAGCAGAATTATCTGTAATTACAAATTGATTAAAAAATTAGCAGAACAACAATTTGTTTAAAGGCTTAAGCAGTTCTCTTTACAGCAAACTTGTTATTTAACGTAACTAATCCCCTCTGAAGGATCTGTTCATTTAGTAAAGCATCTATGACAAAACTCTATAAGAAATCTGAAGAGACTGAACATTCTGGTCTTGAGAATTTCCTAAAAGCAGCCTACCAGTTTTGTCAGTTACAGTTTGATGATCCTCGAGGTGACACTGCACAAATTTCTGGTGTGTGTGCATGTGTGTGAGACAAAGAGAGAGAGAGCAAGGAATAGAAAGGGTCAACATCAAAGTAGCCTGCTGTCTACATTGACTTTAATTCAGTACATTCCCAAAATATGCCCACGAAGGAACGATTATCTTTAAATATGTCTATGAAAGTGTGGAAAAATAGTGTAGAGGCATGGAACTTGACAAGTACAAGGTTATTGGACCTAGTTTTAATACAGATACTTATTATACACACACATTCACACCCCCACACATATACACTTCAGCAACCCATGATTCTTCTCATTAGTTTCGTTTCATTCGTTCCCTCTTGGGCATTGAGATTTTTAACAATTATAGCATCTGAAGGATGAAGGAATTACATTGCTTGGGCCACAGATAAAAACAGGTACATATGGCAGACCATTATCTTCTGAAAAGTGGCCTTGCTTATTGGTACAGGTGGGATGACTTCCACTTTTCATACCAAGTCTCAGAAGAGGGCCTGGAAGGGGGGTCAGGTACAAAGACAGTCCAAACAGTGCTCGGGAGAGTCATGCTCAGACAATTCTGAGGATACGGTTCTTAATTAAAATATTTTCTTCCAAGAACCAGTAAGAAGGTCAGAGTTATGATACAGATATTTATAGTCTATGAAAGTGACCATTTTTTAACAGCAGCAAACTATAAGGAAAGGACAGGATACCATGTAGGGAGCGCACCGGAGCTAGAGGCACCGTGGCCTGTAGAGAGCCACGGGAAGACTGGACGCAGTGTGTTTCAAGACGGGACTCTCAGACGGTGTGCCATCCTGTGTGGCTCCTACCCAGACCGGCATAGTTACAGGAAACCATTCTGCATTTTACCAGTGCATTCCTGTCCGTGATCGTTTTCTCTGTTTTTTACAAAGGCAATAGATAGGAAATACAAATAAACCTGAGGATAAAAAAACAAAAAGATTAAAGCTAATTAGGAGGAGGGGTATTAGGTTTATATATTTGAAATTTTTCTATTTTCAACTTTTCATTTTGCAGTCACTTACAAAAAAATCATTATTTAGCAATGCATGCAGATGAAAGCGAAGAGACACCCGTGCTATGAAATGTAATTACTTCTATAAGATTCCATTCTTTGTTATCTTTCTGCAGTCCTCTCCCCCTTTTAACAACCTCTGTGACACCAGTTTGAATATGGAATCATGTTTTCTATCAAAATGTTCAATCTCAGGCGTGTCTTCTTTACTATCCCTAGTCATATCATTTGCACATTGATATCACACTTCAGTTTCAGGCAGATAGTGTATTACTTCAGAACATGGACTGTAGAGCCAAAGTGCCAGGTTGATTCCCAGTTCTACCGCATATGAGCTCCTAGTAAGTCTGATTTCCTCAACTGTAAAATTCAAATAATAACAGTATCTATTTCATAAAGTCCTTCATAAATTGTAAGAGCTTAAATATCAGTTACTTTATAATTCTATGTGTCCTGTACATGTAAATTTACTTGCTAAATAGAACTTTCCATATGAAAATTTATTTTACTTAGAAAAAAAGAAACCCTACCTACTCTGTGGAATGGTTATCAAAGTTGTCTTTATTTACTGTGTCTAATTTAGTTTTAAATTTTTTTTAAGGTTTATTCATCTTTCAGAGACAGAGAGAGACAGAGTATGGGGGGAGGGGCAGAGGGAGAGGGAGACAAGGAATCTGAAGTAGGATCCAGGCTCTGAGCTGTCAGCACAGATACAGGGCTCGAACTTACAGACCGTTAGACCATGAGTTGAGCTCGAGTCAGACGCTTAACCAACGGAGCCACCCAGGTGCCCCTACAGTGTTTAATTTAAAATTCTCTACGGGCGCATGGTGGCTCAGCCAATTAAGAATTCGACTTCAGCTCAGGTCATGATATCACGGTTTGTGGCTCTGAATCCCACAAACCATTAGCAGTTGTAATCAGTACAACTCCGTGCTGATAGCTCTGAGCCTGGAGCCTGCTTTAAAATCTGTGTCTCCCCTTCTTTCTGCATCCTCCTCCACTACTGCTCTCTCTCTCCCTCCCTCTCTCTTAAAAATAAATAGATATCTTTTTTTTTTTTTTTAATTCTCTAAAGCAAGGGTTCTCAAAATGTGGTCCCTGCACTGGCAGCATCCACATCACTGGGAACTACTGAGAAATAGAAATCTATGGGCCCCACCCCCATACTGAATCAGAAACTGAGGGTAGAAACCAGCAACTTGTGTTTTAACTAGCTTCGAGGTTATTCTAAAGCATGCTAGACTCTGAGAACCACTGCTTTAAAACACGTATTTCCATATACTTGTAGGAATAAAACTAAAGAAATCACTCATACATTTTCTATTTGTCACTGCTGAAGTATATATTGGCTATATGTTCCTAAACACATTCAAGGTATCTTTTTTACCCAGTGTACCCTTTTACTAGAATAAATCAAACATGCAAGGCTATACCAGAACCTTTTTCCTTAATGCTTCTATCTAAACTCAGAATTGGAAAATCTGCGTTCTAGTCCACTGGACTCTTTCATTAAAATACTACAGAGTTAATACTAGCTGTATTAACTCTGGTATTAAGAGGAATTAATAATGTTTTATACGCTACATGAATCAAAGTCTTTATAGATGGAAAAAAGTGTCACATAAATGCATCCTGTACGAAACACACCCCTCTGAATCTATAAATCATATGCCAACTGCCTATCTAAAGCAAGCATGGAACAGGTATGTCTACTTAGTAACTGACTCATATTATTACATCTACACTCCTAATCTCTCTATAACACTCAGAAAATTCTTATCTCAGATATGTTAAGTGTTTCTTACCGATTACAACTGCTATGGCCCCTAGTGCTAATCCCAAGACCAGGATTAGAGGTGCAACGAATAATTTTCCAGCTGGAAAACAAAAGGCAAAACCATTTAGAGTCTTAAAGCTAATTTATCAAACAATTTCAGCAATGCTTTTGAATACCACAGTGTATGTGGTTTTTAAAGAAGTCTCATTATAATGAAGGCAATATTTCTCTAAGGAAATGTATCAGGTGTAGAGCAAATATACTTATGTAAATTCAATAACTTCAGAGAAGTCCTAGGTGCATTAGTCAAACATCTCGTAAATCATTTAAACTTTATTACCAAAAAACAAAAAAAAAACCCAGCAAAGTTACTGGCTCACTTTATTCTAGCAGGGACATTCATCTTTGTGCTTTCCCTTTAGATCTCTTTCATTTTCATTTTTCAAGATTCTGAAAGATTAACAAAGGAGTGACACATTCTGAGTTGGCAGAAGAAAATCTAATTAGCTCACAAAATGGGGAGGTAGTAGGTGCTACAGAGGGCTTACATCCAAGCCCACATCTGAAAACATGATTTACTTACTGGGTCCAAAAAAAACTAATAATATGAACACCTAATGGACAGAACTACAATTGGGATGTTTAAATATTATTAGAGAAAATTAACCAATAAGTATGGTTATTCAAATGAATCATTTTAATAAAATCAGAGAACAACCTGATGACTGCCAGAGGGGAGGGGGGAAGTGAAATAGGCAAAATGGGTGAAGGGAAGAGGGCAGTATAGGCTTCCTATTATGGGACAGACTAAGTCACCAAAATAAAAGGCACAGCATAGGGAATACAGTCAACAGCACTGTAATAGTGTATGGTACATTGGAAGTAAGCACAGTGTAAGGTACAGAAAGCTGAATCACTATGTTTCACATCTGAAACTAATGTAACATGGCATGTCAACTATAGTAAAAAAATGTAAAGAAATAAATTGGAAGGTCTGAATTGGTCTCATGGAAAAAACAGAATAAAATGTGAGAAAAAAGCACTTATAAGAAGGCTAAACCTGGTCAGGCTACCAAACAATGGTATCAATCAGCACTTTTTTTCTAAATAAATACCTCAGTAGTGATTCTAATAAGGGCTAGTTTCATGTAAATGGGTCACAGACTGCACAGTCAGAATTCTGCTAACTTTGAAAGGCGCACAAAAAAGAGGCTAGGAGTTCATATCTTGTCGTTATATAGTAACCTTGATCTTAAGGCATGTGACACAGCAGTGCAGCTGCAAGATTCAAACAGGACAAGAAATGAGGAAGGAATGGAGGCATTTTGCCATTCATGAATAAACCCACAGCATTACAAATTCAGGACAGTAACTTAGAATAACCAATTACATAAAAAAAAAAAATAGAAACACAATGCAGCTGTTTTCTGAAGTTTGTCAGAAAAATATTAACCTTTTTATGTATAAAGAATGGTTCTTGGAGCCATGACCAGAAAGACAGAAAATACAGTCTTTAATGTCTAATTTAAAAAGATTGCCATTTAATTGACACATGTTTAGCCATAGGTTTTACTTCTAAATTTCACCAATGACAGAATCCAATAAAGTAATATGAAATCTCATTGAACAATTTTCACATTCTTAAAGCTATACTGAAGAGTTTTGAATATGTTGGCCTGCATATTTTATTTTATTAAAAAATTTCTTTTTTTAAATTTACTTTTATTTATTTTGAGAGAGAGATAGAGGGAGGGGCAGAAGGAGAGGGAGACAGAATCCCAAGCAGGCCCTGAGCTGTTAGCGCAGAGCCAAATGTGGGGCTCATTATGACCTGAGCGGAAGTTAAGAGTTGGACACTTAACCAGCTAAGCCATCCAGACACGCCTGGCCTGCTTTTATTTTATTATTTTATTTTATTTTATTTTATTTTATTTTATTTTATATTTTTAAAATGTTTTTAAACGTTTATTTTGAAGGAGAGAGAGAGATAGAGTGTGAGCAGGGGAGGGAGACACAGAATCTGAAGCAGGCCCTAGGCTCTGAACTGTTAGCCCTAAGCCCGATTGCGGGGCTCAAACCCACAAACTGTGAGATTATGACCTGAGCCGAAGTCAGACACTTAACCAACTGAGACACCCAGGCGCCCCTGGCCTGAATATTTTAAAAGAATCTTTTTTTTTCCCCCTGTACCCATAGCTCAGTGTACCCTTTCATGTTTCCTTTTAAAATAATTAACATATTTTCATAATAACAATGAAACATGATTGCAAAGTAACAGCACTGATTTCTGCCCCCGAACATCACAGAACTCAATGAACAAATGTACTCTTTCTCTGGAAAGTAATAAACTAATTTCATGCAGTCAATGCTCAATACATGTTTAATTTTACTTTTGAGGAATTAAGCACTTACACTCTTATTCCTAGATTATTTCACTTAAAATACATCCTTGGGGCACCTGGGTGGCTCATCAATTGAGCGTCTGCAACTTGGTTTTGGCTCAGGTTATGATTTCATGGTTTTGCTGGTTTGGGCCCTACTCTCTTCTCTCTCTGCCCATCTCCTACTTGTGCTGTCTCTGCCTCCCAGAATAAATAAAATAAACTTTTAAAAAACTTAAAAAATACATCCCCAATAGGTGAAATATATTCTATTATATCTATATATCATACCTTATGGTTATGTAGGGGCACCTTGGTGGCTCAGTCAGTTAAGCATCAGACAGACTCTTGATTTCAGCTCAGGTCATGATCTCAGTGTCCTGAGATTAAGCACCATGTCAGGCTCCACACTGACTGTGAAGCTGACTTAGGATTCTCTCTCCCTCTCCCTTTCCCTCTCTCCCTCCCCTCCATTCCTACAACCCTCATGTGCTCGCTCTCTCTCTCTTTCTCTCAAAGAAAAATTGTGTACTTAATTTTTGTTCTTTTTTTGTTATTTTAAAATATACCTGCAAGTAAACCACTGTCAGCCTAGATTTATAATATTTTAAAATGTCCTTCACATTTTTTTTGCAAAAGAATTGCACAGAATTTCTAATGTGTTCAGTAGAATATGAAAGTCCAGCACTGAGGAGTGCCTGGGTGGTTCAGTCGGTTAAGCACCTGACTCATGATTTCAGCTTAGGTCATGATTTTGCAGTTCGTGGGTTTGAGCCTCGAATTGGCACAACAGTGTGGAGCCTGCTTGGGATGCTCTTTCTCTCCCCCTACCCCACGGGCTCGCGTGCTCTCTGTCTCTCTCTCTCTTTCTCAAAAATAAATAAACTTAAAAAAAAGAAAGTCCAGCATTCAGTATTAACAAAAAAACTTGCTAATCCATATTTCAAAAAAACTCTTTAATTTACACTTCTAATAACATTGGACTTTCTCTTTTCTTTTCTTTTCCTTTCTGAGAAAGAGAGAGAGAGATAAGAGTAAGAGTGTGGGAGGGGCAGAGAGAAGGGGAGACACAGAATCTGAAGCAGGCTCCAGGCTCTGAGCTATCAGCACAGAGCCTAATGAGGGGCTCGAACTCATGAACTGCAGTGTAATGACCTAAGTCAAAGTCAGCTGCTTAACTGACTGAACCATCGAGGCACCCCACAGCATTGGATATTTTTAAAATTGTTTATTGGCTACTTGCATTTCCTCAATTCTGGTTCCAGACTTTTCAGGTTCATCTTTTTTAAAAAATTGGATACTTATTTCTGGAGGAGGCTCTATTGCTTTTGTTTATATAAATTATTTGCCATCTAGAAATCCGTTAAAAACCTTTATTTTATTTACTATTATACACTTTAATACTTTGGGTATTTGTATGTAATAAGAGGAGAATAAGTATTTTTCCTCAGTCACTTTTATTCGCCACACCGTTCACTGAATAAGCTGCCTATTCCCCACCAGGGAGAGGCCTCCGTAAAAGAAGCTGCTAACATCATCCTCACATCCCATTCTCTCTTATTCTTTAGGAGAAGAACTTCTGATCCCTGGCTGGACACATGGTCATGTGGAATGCAAACCATGTTGCCCATCTTCCAGCTGTGAGGGAAGAGCAGGCCCTTTCTCTGCCTCCAAGGACATCTGGAGGCTGCAGTCCCAAACTGAGGAAGGAAACTGGATTACCTCCCACAAAGACAAAACGGTGGAGGGGTTTGCTGTACTCCATCTTCTCTCTCATATGGCAGGGAGAAGCTAGGGTTGCGACTTACAGAGTAATTCATTCTGCAGCCTTCTGTGAGGATGGCAGAGGTGTGGACCACCTCGTTTGGAGCTATGGTCTAACAGCACATAGAGACAGCTGTCCTGGACATGGGAAAACAGGTGTGGGAGGGAGAGCTTATCTGAAAGTCAGCTGCTCCCTACTTTCTCAGGTCTGTCCAGACACACATGTATGCACACACACACACACAGCAGAAAATAGGCCAAAAAAGAAAACCATTTACAGAAAGCTGACCATGAATTTAAAAAAAAAATGTTTTATTTATTTTTGAGAGAGAGAGAGAGAGAGAGAGAGAGATCATAAGCAGGAAAGGGCAGATAGAGAGGGAAACACAGAATCCAAAGCAGGCTCCAGGCTAGCCCTTGAGAACGGTGAGATCATTACCTGAGCCAAAGTCGGCCGCTCAACGTACTGAGCCACCCAGGCGCCCCTGAATTTTTTAAATAAAAATGGAAAAGACTTGACAGAGAAGATATTTCTCTGCTGATAATGTTTATTGGTTGTACATTTTCTAGGCTGATAAGTAACTCAACACTATCTTATGACCCAAGAAGAGGATTCTGGTGGCTTCTCGGTAAATAATGAGAGGACTCAAAGAGAATGTATCCAAAATATATTGTACAAATAGGGCAGGAAATAAATTCCCTTATTTAAAAATGATTAAACCAAATAACAAAAAGGGGAAAAATGAGGGTCAAATAAAAGATTATTTAAAGTAGAGGTGCCTGGGTGGCTCAGTCGGTTAAGCATATGACTTCAGCTCAAGTCATGATCTCAGTTTGTGAGTTCAAGCACCACATCAGGCTCTGTACTGACAGCTCAGAGCCTGGAGCCTGCTTTGGACTCTGTGTCTCCCCCTCTCTCTCTCTGCTCCTCACCCACTCACGTTCCTTCTCTCTCTCTTTCAAAAATAAATAAATGTTAACAAAATTTTTAAAAAAGATTAAAGTAAAAAAAGGAAAGAAACATCTTACCACAAAATGCCATTGAAGTAGGAAAGAAAAGAACAAGTAATACAGAAAATAGAAGGATTTTTGTGGTTTTGGGTTGCTCTCTGTATATACAGACTTACAAATAGATTATAGCTCAAAACTTAATTTGCAACGTGGTATGCTCATGGTAATACTGTTATAAATAGGGCTTAGATTCCCTAGCTAGTCCTCCAAAATATTAGAGTTTTGGGTAATGAAAAAGAGAGGAAGCCTCACAGTGGATATATTCCAGAGAAGTAGGGGGCTAGTTGGAAGAAGCGATATCAGGTCAGAAGAACACCGTAGGACACAAGTGTGGTGTCATCAGGCCAGAGTGGACATCTGTGTTTATGTCTGCATATTTGTGTATGAGATTGTGTGTTGCTGAGGTCAAAGAAGGGGGTAAATCCAAAACAAAACAAAACAAAAAAACATTGCATTTGGATATTTAAACTTAGGTTCATATGCAACGAGGGCATTTGATAATCATTTCAATAACCGTTAGCTATTAATACAATAGAAGATACATATGGTGACATCAACCATTATAGATACAATAAAACTCCAGTACAGGGCTCTGAAACACAGGATTTTTAAAAATTGTATTACACGTCCTCCATGAATGAATAGAGGACATGTGTAAGACTCGTTGATAGGTACTGTCAATAGAATCACGAATGTGACACGGTCTCTCTCATCAAGTGGCTTATATAAGACTTCAGAAATTAAAAGACTAATGACTTCACATTTTTTTAAATTTCTGAGACAGAGAGAGAGAGAGACAGACAGCATGAGCAGGGGAGGATCAGAGAAAGAGGGGAGGGTCAGAGAGAGAGGGAGACACAGAATCTGAAGCAGGCTACAAACTCTGAGCTGGCTGTCAGCACAGAGCCCAATGTGGGGCTCGAACCCACAAACCTTGAGATCACGACCTGAGCCGAAGTCAGAAGCTTAACCGACTGAGCCACCCAGGCACCCCGATGACTTCACATTTCTGCAGTGTACTAACTTGTTTTTCATACAAAATCCATTTGCTCACATAAATTGTGTCCTGCTAACGAATTTAAACTTCCATTTGAAACTCAAAAACAGAGAAAATCTCTTCCTCCTGTTTTTCGATGACATCCCCACTAGAACACCTGACAGGTGCTCAGAATTATCACGGCTATTGTGTCTCTTGGTTCTCTGATCACTGCTTACTTCCCAGAAAGCATCCCTGTAAATCATGTTGGACACTCACCACAGACGGACCCTCGCACTAATCTCCTTAGATGAGGTCTCTCTGGGAGGTAGCGATATTTGCATCCAAATATACTGAGGTTTGAGGTGTGGTCTCCAAAGAACCGGAGCTGGCGGTATCTTTCCCCACATCGATAACAAAAATTAGTGTTACATTGTGAGCAGGTCATATGGTCACATCCTTCAGTTCTCTGGATGTGGATCTGTATCAGCGACAGAGGAAAAGACAAGGAAAAGTCATTACAATTTTTTAAAAGTAAAATCTGGCAAATGTTATTGAATGACACTAAATTTCACCAAAACGAAAGCCTTATGTAGAATTCTTGAGGCGGTCAGCTTACTTATAATCACAGTCTTCAAGATTGTACTTGTAGTGAATATTTTAACATGTATAATTCTCAACTAGATTTCAGGTACTCAAGCTGTTGGTTTATTTTGACCAATATATAAACACACACATCCCCCCAAAATCTTACTTATCTTTCTATACATACATCTGATTCAATGGCTAGGAGGCAATTTAAAATGCTGTGAAAGTATATTTTATTGGTGTTAAGATCAGTAAGAATGAGGTGACTTGAGAAATAAAAAGATAAAGAATATTCCTTAAAAGAAAGGATTATGTAGAAATTTGTGTGCATAAATATCAAGGAACAGACATCTTTTTTTTTTTTTTTAAGATGTCATTTTTAAGTAATCTCTACACCCAACACGGGGCTTCTACTCACAACCCTGAGATCAAGAGTCACATGCTCTATCAAATGAGCCAGCCAGGCACTCCAAGTCCCTTTCTTTGAGAAAGGAAATGATAGCAGCTGTAAGTGTATTCACAATACCATTTCAGTTTCCAACTCTAATGTCATTTGCAAGTACCTTTAACAGGACTGTTTATACAACACCATCTGTAAAACTAAGCATCTTCCTCCATTGTTGCAGTCAAGATATATGTAAATACAGCTTAACCCATAATGTAACAGTGTGGAGTTACTGTCTGAAACACTAAGGTCATGTTACAATAAAGATATTATGCCTCGAGTTATAACTGGATACTTGGCTCAGAATCCTTATGGACACTGCATATAAATTGGAGCCATCATGGGGCACCCGGGTGGCTCAGTTGGTTAATCGTCCGACAACTTCAGCTCAGGTCAGATCTCATGGTTCATGGGTTCCAGCCCCACATCAGGCTCTGTGCTGACAGCTCAGAGCCTGGAGTCTGTTTCAGATTCTGTGTCTCCCTCTCTCTCTGCCCCTCCCCCGCTCATGCTCTGTCTCTCTGTCTCAAAAATAAACTACAAAAAAAATTTTCTTAAATTGGGGCCATCTTTAATTCAAGTATATGCACCCTTTGTTAGGTGAATCACTATGAAAAAGAACTTAACATTATTTCATAAAAAAGAAAAAGATTTGGTTATATAGTCCAACTCTTATATGATTAAAACAGGATCACCAGAAAGTCTTCCCATTTCACTATAGAGTAGGCATTCACTACATTCAAGTTGCATCCCACTTGATCTCATTTATTTATAATATTTATTTTTACATAAAAGTTCCTTGCTTAGAAAATTTACTTAAAATGTCTACAATACTATTTTGACAACCGTAAATTTCTATCTGTGTCTTTGCTTTGGAACAGTTGTGTCAGTGACTGTTTTAATGCAACTGGGATCTTCACAATTAACGTTGAATCAAACCCACCATTGGCTACCTGGCTTTTCAGTGAAGCTGTGGCTGCAATCCACAACTTTACATGTTTTTTTTTTAAGTTTTTATTTATTTGTTTGTTTGTTCATTTTGACAGAGACAGAGAGAGCACAGGGGAGGGGCAGAAATAGAGAGGGAGACAGAATCCCAAGTAAACTCCATGCTGGCAGTGTAGAGCCCAATGCTGGGCTCAAACCTAAGAATCGTGAGATCATGACCTGAACTGAAATCAAGAGTTAGCTGCTTAACAGACTGAGCCACCCAGGCACTCTTACACGTTCTTCTTTTTCTTCTTAAGTAAACTCTACACTCAATGTGGGGCTTAAACTCATGACCCCAAGATCAACAGTTGTTGAATGGTGTACGGACTGAGGGACTGAGCCAGCCAGGTGCCCCAACTTCACACACTTCATTTGAAATCCTCTCTCCTTCCCTTGATGCACAAGGTAGTTCCATGAACTTCTGCAGTAGTGAGGTTCTATTTATATCTTTCAAAAATTTCTCAATGATTATAGAAATGAGAAAAAATCATCCAGGTAAAAGGGAAGATGTTTAATGTGAAAAGAGAAATTAGGAAGTTTGGGAGAGAGGGGTGCCTGGGTGGTTCAGTCAGCTAAGTGTCCAACTCTTGATTTTGGCTTGGGTTATGACCCCAGGGTCATAGGATCAAGCCCCATGTCAGGCTCTGCACTGAGCGTGTACCCTGCTTGAGATTCTCTCTTCTCTCTTTCTGCCACACTGCTCCTCCCACCTCAGCTTGTGCACACGGTCTCTCTAAAATATATTTTTTTAAAGGGAAAATTTTGGAGATAAAGAAATTTACAAAATGTAACCTTACTTTATAGTTTTTGAACATAAAAATTTTGGGGGTGTCTGGGTGGATCACTCAGTTGTGTCTGACTTCGGCTCAGATTATGATCTCACGGTTTTGTGAGTTTGAGCCCTACATCGGGCTCTGTGCTGACAGCTGAGAGCCTAGATCTTGTTTCGTATTCTGTGTGTGTGTGTCGCTCTCTGTTCCTCCCCCACTTTCACTCTCTCTGTATCTCTCTCTCTTAAAAATAAAGAATAAAAAAAAAGAAAAATTTTAAAGTTTCTGAAGTTGCTAACTCCAAATTATATGCTGTATTTCAGTTTTATTGATTAAATGACTAAAATTTTGAACTTCAATTTAAAAGAACAATATGAAATTTTAGAAGGACTTTCAGGTGCTTTGAAAATAACAGTAGATAGAAATCATAGTAATGGTGAAACTTTCATTTGAGCCAACCCATATTTATAAATCCATCCTCTATCCATCTATCCATCCATCCATCTACCTACCTACCTTCCTACCTACATCTGTCATCCACCTACCCACCTTTCTATCTACTGGAGAGTCTATAGGTGATGATGACCATTTTGAAGAAGCAATAACTACACGGAGGGCAGCATCTTACAGGTAGCATAATGACTAGTCCACAGCAGGTACTTAACAAATGAGAACTGAATGAATGAAGAAAGAAATGTCTACTCAGTGGCTGGTAAGACCCTGGGTATTGAAAATCAGTAGGCTAAAGATATCTGGATGGCTCAGTCAACATCTGACACTTGGTTTTGGCTCAGGTCATGATCTCATGGTTTCATGAGTTTGAGCCCATCGGGCTCTATGCTGGCAGTGTGGAGCCTACTTGAGATTCTCTCTCTCTCCCTCTCTAATTCTCCCTCTCCTCCACTCACACGGTCTCTGTCTCTCTCAAAATAAATAAACTTAAAAAAAATCATTAGGCTGATTATAGGTTAAATGTCCATTACCTCCCAGTGGCTGATCTTTTGCAGGTAAAACTTAGCTCATAAGGGGGTTGAAAAAACCTGGGCTTTGACCTCAAGAAGCCCTGTGTTTGAATTTTGGCTCCACAAGCTGTATAAAAAGAGGTTACTTCTTGCTTCAATTTAGATAATATTACTTACATGAGAATAAAAATGTGATTATATATATTATATACAGTGTATATATATATATGTACATACAGTGTATTATATATAAATACATATATTTTATATATATATAAAATACATATATNCGTTAGCACATACTGAGTCAGATCAACAATATTGATTCCATCTATCCCTTCCCCTTTGCCTAACTAAAAATATGAGAAATCAAATATCTGACCAATGTAACTGCACACCTCCTGATTGTCAAGTGGTCCCGTTTTTATACTTTCATCTAGGTGATTCTTAGGTTGATGCTAAGCTAGAGAGTACCTTCCTAGATAGGCAAGGGCTAGCTTGTGGTCAAATGCATATGAGCATCTCTGGTCAAGAGTTACTAAACAAATCAATAGAATTTGTTATTGGTCAATAGAAGCAAAACTTGCTTTTCCTTTTTTTTTTTTTAATGTTTTATTTATTTCTAGGAGAGAGAGAGAGAGAGACAGCGTGAGCAGGGGAGGGTCAGAGAGAGAGGGAGTCACAGACTGAAACAGGCTCCAGGCTCTGAGCTGGCAGTCAGCCCAGCGCCCAACGCGGGGCTCAAACCCATGAACCGTGAGATCATGACCTAAGCGAAAGTTGGACGCTTAACCGACTAAGCCACCCAGGTGCCCCAAAACTTTCTTTTCCTATTGTCTATTTCATCTTTTTAAATTATATCAATTCTTTTTCTTTTACCCGACAGTCTAGTCAGAGTGATTCCAGATTTTGTGGGACTTAAAGGTTATTTTTTAATAAGCTTTTATTTTATTTGAAGGGTTCTCTTAAAGACGAAGAATGTAAATTACAAATAGAGCCGACTCTTGAACAACATAAGGGTTAGGGGCACTGATCTCCCTGCAGTAAAAAAAATCTCCCTATAATGCTTGACTCCCCCCAGATTTAACTACTAATAGTGTTCTGTTCACCAGAAGCCTTATTGATAACATGAATAGCTGATTAACCCATATTCTGTGTGTTTATGTATGAGATACGGTATGCTTACAATAAAGTAAGCAACAGAGATGCAAAGGTTATTAAGAAAATCAAAGGAAGAGAAAATATATATACAGTGAATCTGCACAGTTCAAATCTATGTTGCTCAAGAGCCTACTGCACAAATTAGCTATAAGGCCTAAGAATGGACTTGTAAGTGTGTGGCTCTTTAGCTTCCTGATAATTTCTCCCCAAGTCCAGTGTTTCCCCTCTGCTGCTTGTTTTTGTGAATGATTCTGAATAACAATTCCTGTGACTACAAGCTTTTAATGGTAGAAGGCATGAAGGAATAATACAAGCCAAAGGCCTTAGTGGACTCTTGAACTATTTCTGATCCTTCTTAAAGCGCCTAAGCACTAGGAGAAAACATCTTCAGAGACAACTGCTGGGAACCCAAATTAGAGGTTATTTCATTGTATCCTCAACTTTTTGACTGTATCTTATATTTGGTCTTTAAATGGAGATAATAAAGCTTAACAAATTTCCTGGTCACAGAGCAGAGTGTTGTCTGTGACCTGTAAAGGGACAAGAACTAATATTTGTTTAGAGACCATTATGTGCGGGCATTGTATACAGATTAGCACCTTTAAGCCTCATAACCGCACCATGAGACTGGCATTCTTATTCATAACCTGAGCTCAGAAATGCAGTCTGCTTGGGTGAATGGAGAAAGGATTTCGATTCATGTCTGGTTCTTTATTATGCTAAGTAGCCTCTTATTATAAACTTAAAGATAAAACCAGAGGGTCAACAGTATCCTTTGTTAAGTGACAGCACAATCATTGTGCTCATCAAACAAACATGTCTGCTCTCATGCAAAAGGTCGTCTATCTTGAGTCTAGCTGCTTGCTTTAGCTGCTATAGGGGCCAATTTACATTCTTTCTATAATACAATCTCAAAAATATTTCTGACAGGAAATGTACTAATAAGTGAAACTTGTCACTGACAGTTCATTTGGCTCCAAGTTTCACATAAAATTGTCGCTGCCATTTTATATTTGCTTGTAACACTGCTTCATTGGGTTCTAAACATCTTTATGTGGCATTTTATTATTTCATTTAAATAACAAAGACTAATTTCTAGTCTCTTTTAACAGTCTTTCTTTCTTTCTTTTTTTTTTTTTTTAAGATTTTATTGTTAAATAATCTTTATACCCAACATGGGCTTCGAACTCCCAGCCCCAAGATCAAGAGTTGCATGCTGTGCCTACTGAGCCACCCAGGAGGCCATTTCCTTATTTCTAAAATGATATTCTGAACACAGCAGACAACTAAAATATTGTTAGCCCAATAATCTTTCTGCACAGGAAGTGATATAATTCTAAACTCCATAGTAATCTTGTATATTGCAGGATTATAATAGTTCCATAGATTTATTTTAATATCTTACACAAGACAGGCAACAGGCAATTATTTAATCATGATTTCATAATTTATCTTAAGTACAGTCCCTTAATACTAGTGATAGTGCAACTATCTCTTGATTATATATAATTTATAATTTGATAATTACAGAGAAATGAACTGACACAATGCAAATTAACGCACAATAGGAGACATTACTTTTCACATTTGCCAAGCAAGTTGTAATTCTGGACTCCAAACACACAGGGGATAATACATTTTATATGCTAAATGATTTCCCTAAGTGTATACTTAAAGGTCACACTTTGACAATCCCATCTTTGTTTTTAGAGCATAAAGACTTAAAACATAGCTTTAAGTTATATTTACATAAAGGACATTTTATTTTTCAATGAAGCTGTTTTTACTTGGTATTATAGCTTCAAAACATTCATCAGTGTAGCTCTGCTACAAAATGAATTAATTTAGCATCAAAATTCTGGTTTTACTTAAGAGATAGAGACAGAATGTAACAGACAAGATACTACTAAGCCATGAGATTAAACTGACCACTTATAAATCACAATTACCACTTGATTTGTTATTACTCAAAGGGTTGCTTCTCTCCATCTGTAATAAATAAGAGTGGCTAATACTTAAAAAGTTGAAAATTTAAACACTAAATGTTGTTTATATCTCTCTGCACTTATAGGTCATGAGATAAAATGTTGAGAATATGCCAAATATTTCTTCTATAAAGAGCTTGATATTAAGTCCACTTTATAGTAGTCAGAAATGACAATGTGGGCCCATTTTGAGTCTGTGACATTCTTCATAGGACATATTAACACCTGTAATAAGATATTAATCACAAACCTCCCCCCACACACATACATATTTGTACCTGTATCCTCAAGTGGTTTACATTTTGTTTAATAAAATGCCCCAAAATAGCTAAAAAAAATAGAAGTAGAATTCAGCTATTAATTTTTATACAGATTCTACTTAATCATAAGGTGGAAGAATAACAATAAATGAACTGCTGAATATCAAACCCATTTTATAATAAAATCAGTACACATCTGCTCATAAGTATTTATCTCTACTTTCATCAAGAAATTAAGGCTTATTTAATTATTCCTAAAGCAGGAAATGATGACTAAACTAACTGCTACATATTATTTTCACCAATAAATAAGTTGTTCTATTTATGTTTAAAAGTATTTTTATATATGTGTTTGCCCTGATGGCTTTT
Organism: Crocuta crocuta; assembly: GCF_008692635.1. NCBI lineage: Eukaryota > Metazoa > Chordata > Mammalia > Carnivora > Hyaenidae > Crocuta > Crocuta crocuta. The sequence goes on along the minus strand of NW_027527393.1, from coordinate 2,285,928 downwards.
GATATCTAGAAGAATTAACTAGAAGCAACAATTATGAGGAAAGTTGAAAGAAATCCTCTAAGTGATGCTCAGTTTTTTACTTAGCTCACTATACCAATTCTCCATAAAATAGGAAATTAAGAGAAAGCAAATATGTACACAAAGCCTTCAAAGATCTGATAAAAATATTAGAATTTTGAACCTAGAAATCTTATCCAACTATAAAATAAATAATATACTAGGGCAAAAATAAAGCAGTTCTAGAGATGCTAAGACTCCACCCTTTCTAGGCTAGTACTTAAAGAAGTGCCTCATTAAGTGAATGTGAAATTCAAGAAAATGTAATTTAAGAACATACAAGAAACAGTGTAAGAAATATCATAGAGAAACCTGGAAAGCAATCAGTTCAATTAAGAATAGGAAGTCAGTTGGTTTCAAGGACACCTTCAAAAAAATCACAAGTTTTTGAATATACCAAGCAATAAAATTCCCAAGGATCTATATATTAAATAACATGGTAAATAAAGTGGGTATTTCTACTCTCAATAGAGGAAAAAGAAAAACCATGAGAACTTTCAGGAAAAACAAAACAAAAGGCATATAAGTTCCAAATATGAGGTGTAACAAAACATGGCTCAACTGAGTAATTGGCAATGAGCAAGGACGCTAGGGGCATTTTTCCTAGAAGTTGTGAAATCGTAGAAAAGGAAATGTAATCCTAATTCCATAAGTACATGTTCTTGATTATGGAAACACTCATTTGGTTTCTAAAGGTGAAAATCATCCTTTAGGAAAAACAGAAGTATTAAATATTATAGTAGAATAGAATGTGAATGTTATAAATTTAACAATATAAAAACAAAGCTACAGCTTATAGAAAATGGGAAATAAGGAAGAAGCAGAAAGAATTATAGGAGGACTACAACCTCATATATCATCTGAAATTGTTAGAATATTGAACAGAGGTTAGAGTGCATTATTCAAAGGTAAAAGATAATCAAAAGAAGAACTAAAGTAATAACTGTCAAAAACTGGAAGGAAAAAAAATTGGAAGGAGAAGAAAGGAAGGGGATACATAAGTAAAATGAATTCTCATCTCTCATATCAAACTAAAAGTGGCCACCTCTGTTACGGTAGATAACATTGCAAAAAACAAATAAGACACTGATTGCAAAATTATTTGTTGTTTCCTGCTCTGTTCGCTTTTTGAAGCCAACGCTCTATCTGGTAACTTTAGTTGTCCTCCAGCGCGTTGGTTTTCTTTGATCTAGAGAATTTCATATATATTTCAAGTTAAATCTTATGATTGGCTCATGATGACAAATTCTTTGAAGAGCAGTGTAGAATGCTGTCCAGTGCTTATTCCCCAGGGGACAACTGTGCTATAAATTAGTTCCTAATTTTCTTCCTTCTTCTTCCCCATACTTCCCTTGATCCCATGCCCCATGCTCTGAAAAATCTTCAGATGCCAGTTCTCCCCTCCTTCACATTCATCTTCATCCCCTCCCCCTGTGACAGTACACCTCTTAGCCTGCCAATAGCTCAGGTATCCTGAGACAATAGCCTCAGGTGTCCCCATCCTGACAAATTCTTCCTGTAATTCTGCATGACCTCCTGGCCAGTGATTACCCTCACCCTTCCATTTTTCCAAGCTTCTGTAAAAAATACTCTATACTCACTGCTTTTCTTATTCACCTCTTAATCCTTCCTCAGTTAACTTCAACCCCATGTTACTGACACATCCAGATCAGTTGTCATTCTCCAGAAAACATTCATTCATTCATTTATTCAACAACAATTTATTTGTTCATTGATAAAATCTGACATGGCTCCTAGACTTAAGGAGTTTGTTGTCTGAGGTGTAGATAGACATTAATCAATAGTAAAGATAAATAAACACTCATGAGCTATGACAAATGCTATGAAGGAAAGGGACAAGGTATAAAGAGAACACTTAATAGGAGGAGCTTGGTCTGGTCTAAGGGTCAGAAGAGGGAGGCTTCTCCAAAAAAGTGACATTGATCCCCAGAGTTAGGGAATATATTCCCAGAACAGCATATTCTTGGCACCATATTCACCAAATGAGAAACCCCCTGTACTAGTCTTATCCCAGCATTTCTCACTCTACATTTTAAAACTCTTAATTATCTGTATCCTTCGACTCAAATGCTCTACTCTCCCAGTTAATGAGATCTAAAAGGGCCCTAGATCACATACATCTTGCCTGTTCTTTTCATGAAGGGAACTTGCACAGGTCCTATCACATAGCATTTTCTCAATAAATATTTATTAGAAGAACAAGTGAGTATTATCCATGACTCTAAATGCCAAATGAACATGTTTTTTATTCTTATTGTATATCTCAGTGGCATTTAATTGATTGATCACTACTTCCTTTGGACTTTTGATATACTCTTCCTTCAATACCACCTTTTTTCTAGGTTCTCCTCTTTTCTCTCTCTGGTACCTATTTCTTCACTTATCCCTTAATTCTACCAAATGACTCACCACTTTGAGTATCATATTACAAATGATACTCAAACTAGGTGGTGGTTATCCCCCCTAACTAAGAGGTGGTTATCCTCTTCTTACATTGCTCATCCACATCTAATCCTCAAGGACAGACAGTTTTAGCCACATGATATTTGTCTAATCCTTTTCTTCTTCTCCAGCCTCTTGACCACTAGCTTAGCTCATACTTTCATCATTTCCTCTAGATGTCTACAACTACCTTCATAGAATCAATGGCAACAAACCTAAAATGTAAATCTGATACCACCATTTTTCTGCCTGCAACTTTTCACTCTGGAGGCTAAAATCCAATTTCTTAACATTGCATGTAAAGCCCAGACTTCTGTCTGTCTCTACAGCCCCACCTTTCACCACTTCCTTCTGTGAACTTTACTCTCAGGGAACCACAAAGTGCTTGCGGTTCGTGCACACAGCACATATTTCCTTGCTCTGTGCCTTTGTACTTTCATTGTAATAATCTCCCTCCTGGATAACATTTTATCATGCCAAAATCCATTCAATAATCCTCAACAATCTAGCTTTCCCTGGATTCCCCAAGATGAATGAGATATCCCTTTTACCATGAACCTTTTTGTAATACTCCATGCAAAGGCCTACTGAAGTACAACAGTGTTTGATCATAGTCAGTGTAATGATGCCTGTGTCTTCCCTTCTGTGAATTTCATGAAAAAAAGGACCACACTTTGCAGAGCACATAATGGACTCTCACAAAAAGTCCTTATGAGGAAGAAAGAAAAATGGCATTTAGTTATTCAAAAACCTTCTATTTCGACTGAAAAATATATCCACTATTACTGATCAGTGATATGGAGCTATGGAGAAAAAATAAAGCATATAAGGAGCATATAACCTGTTGAGATAGGGGAAGGTGATTACTGAGAAGCTGAAATAGGCCAGAAGACATGAAGGGAGAGAACTGGCCATGCAGATAGCTGGGAAAAGAATGGAGAGCCCGAGAGGGGAACATGCTTGATGGTTTTGAAAAAGAGCAAGGAGGGCAATGTGGCTGGAGGAGCTTGAATGAAGTAGAAGATAAGGTTAGAGGAATAATGGGAAAGAAGTGTGTCCAGAATTTGACAAGTCATATGGTGATTAGAAGCTTTTGTTCTGTGTGAGATGGGAGACATGAAGAAGATACTTTATTTTTTGAATGGGCACAATTTGAAAGCCCTTGGAGTGCATTTGTAGGGGTGTGTGAAGTGCTAGAGAACTGCAGGATCATCTATAAGAGCCAACATTTATACCCACCAAATTCTTTCTTTCTTCAGGACCACAGGACCACGCAGCTACAGCGCAAATATAAGAGCCCACAGACATAGCTTTTGAGCTAATTTTATGTGAACAGGAGCAAATTAATCATTTTCTCTGAATCAATACATTCTTGCCTACAGCATATTATAGGATTTAAGAGAATAAAATATTTGAAGGAAAATACCATGGCAAATAAATTCCCTTAATTCCAAATTCACAATAAATTATGAATGAACATAATTCACTTTCCCCTGCCTGCTTTTTGGTCAAGTTACTTAATCTCACTCAAACAGTGTCTATATCTTGAAATGGTGGCAATTACCCGTCCCTCAGGATTTTCTTTGGAGATTTAAATGAAACAACATTTAACTTATGTAACTTATATACTCCTGAACCTATCATTTTATTATTACTGTATAATACTTTAAAGTTTTCTCAAAAGGCATTTAATAGTTAAGATCTGGATGGCACATTGAAATCTATCTTTTTAGTATCATATCTGAGGATTTGATGAGACAATGTATGTCTAAAACTATAATGGAGACTGACATGTAGTAAATAATATATCTTAGATATTATTATTATGCTAATACCACAATATTATACCAAGGCATTTTTATGAATAAAATACAGATGGCATATCAGAATTCAGCACACCCTGGTAATGGTTTGGCTTGTTTTTTTTTGTTTCGTTTTGTTTGAGAGAGAGTAGAAAAGGGCTAGAGGGAGAGGGAAAGAAACTTAAGCAGACTCCACACCCAGCGCAGAACCTGACATGGGTCTTGATCTCAGGACCATGAGATCATGACCTGAGCTGAAATTAAAAGTTAGACACTTAACCAAATGAACTACCCAGGTACCCTCACATTTTTTTTTTTTTAAAGAAAAGTGACTGTCCTATTACCTAGAAATAGGAACTATGCTGATCCTGGAATAAAACAAATGACTTATTTACCCATTAATCATAAACCACCTTATATATTAGCCTATGAAAATGTATAATTTCCCAATTAATCATCTCTATTCAATGTCTTATAAAGCACCCTAAACAGACATGTGAGATTATTTATACAAGAGGAAAATTAAGGTGGTCACTTACAGGTAATCTAGTCACCTGTGACTAGATTTGTACCACATTACACAAATGTTTATTTAAATATCTGTCTTACCTGACATTAAGTGACTAGGTAATTTGGGGGAGGAATGTTTAAAGAATTCCCCTTCAATTTTCTAAATGAAGAAAAAAAAGCTCACCATTTTGAGAAATATTGACACTAATTTTGCTTTAGAAAAGCCCAGTATGCTGAGCAACAATTCAACTTGTACTTGAGGATGGAAAAAAAAAAAATGTAAGAGCCAAATCCTTAGGGGTTGTGTGGACAAACAGAGGATTCAAACGGCTCTAGCAAGCTATGATGTTATAGTCCTTCGGTTCCCTTGTTAGATTTTACTTATTTTTAATCATGGACTATTTCAAACATTAAAAGAATTAAAGTTAACAATGTGATAGACATACATGGATTCACCATCCACATTTAATACTGTTAACATATTATAATATTTGCTTCAGAAATGTTTTTGAAAAGATAACCATTCCTTCATACATACTGCTTTCTTTATATAATTGTTTCTTAACTTTAACTTCCTGCTTGCTTTAAACTGGCCTGCCTCAAGTTATTGGATTAAAGGGCCTGAAGGTGTGTTCACCTTTTTGAAAGTACATGTGTTAAAAAAAAATTGATACTCAGGGGATGCCTGGGTGGTTCAGCCTGTTGATCATCTGACTCTTGGTTTTGGCTCAGGTCATGATCTCATGGTTCATGAGTTTGAGCCCTCACATCAGTCTCTGCACTGGTGGTGTGGAGCCTGCTTGGGATTCTTTTTCTCTCCATCTCTCTCTGCCATTTTCTGTGTCTCTATCTCAAAATAAATAAGTTTAAAAAAATAAAGTAGATGTTTTTTAAAATAAATATACTCAGAAGGCAGAAATCAGGCCTTTGATGGAATTTTAACAATTCAAAACTTCACAAAGGAAAAACATAATATGGCTAAGAGTCAAAATCTGGTAAAGACAAGTAACACAAATTGACTAATATTAAACCGTTTGTGCAACAATCGGAGGATTGGAACATTAATCATTTCTGCAAAGTTCTCACTCACAGTCTTCAAGGATTCACAACTGTTTCATCTTTAATGAAGCTTATTAAAACATTAGACAGTAATATTAGAGATTTTTAATGTTTTTGAAATCTACAATGATTTATGTCTTTAGAAACCTCCAGCTGGGGAGCGGGGGGTTGCTATTACTTGACACACATTTATTAATGAATTAAATATTTATTTTAAAATTTCCTAAAATAAACAGAATATTTGTTTATTTATTTACTCATTTATTTACTTTAGAAGGAGAGAGAGAGCAAATGTGAGACGGGGAGAGGAGAAGGGAGAGAGAGAGACAGAATCCCAAGCAGGGAACACACTCAGTGTGGAGCCCGATGCAGGGCTTGATCCCACAAACCTGGGCTGAAATCAAGACTCAGACACTGAACTGACTGAGCCACCAAGGTGCCCCTAGATAGACTTTTTAAAAATTAAGTATTCCATAATAAAATTGTATGTGGTAATCACTTTCTGGGAAAAAAAGGAACAATAAAATAGATAATTTTCTTTTTCTCTTTTAATTTAGAACCATTAAAGAACCATAACAAGTATATACACTATAATAGTTTAAGTACTTTGAACTTCTATTTTATTTTAGTTTACTTTTAAAGTTTATTTATTTATTTCGAGAGAGACAGCACGCATGTGCATGCAAGTAGGGGAGGGGAAGAGAGCGAGGAAGAGAGAGAATCCCAAGCAGGCTCCATACTGTCAGTGGGGCTCAAATGAAGGGCTCAAACACACAAACCACGAGATTATGACCTGAGCTGAAATCAAGAGTCAGAGGCTCAAATGACTAAGCCACCCAGGCATCCCAAGTATTTTGAACTTTTAAATGAAAACTTAAAAAAACACCATTTGTGCTTAAAAATGGTTAAGGTGATAAATTCGTGTTTTCACCACAATATAAAAAAGCACCATTTGACTCAATATTGTTTCCAAAAAAACTTCATTACATTTCAAATCTAAAGTATATATGTGAAATTACTTACAAAATATGTTTATTCATTGGTTGTGTAGTGTATAATCTTGTGTTTGTTAATTTTTAGGTGTGCATCTTTTCATTTTCTTTGGATTAGCAATTCTTTTTCTTATTAACTCTGTTTAATATCTAATCTTTGCTGTAAAACATAGTCTCAGGATGAATTTTTACATGAAATTGAACAAATATTCTAATATCTCCAGCAAAACTGAAATCCCCTACTTGCTTTAAACTTCAATGAGGAGTGGCTGGGTGGCTCAGCTGGTTAAGCGTCTGACTTCAGCTCAGCTCATGATCTCACGGCTTGTGAGTGCAAGCCCCTATTAGGCTCTGAGCTGTCAGCACAGATTCTGTGCTGCTTTGGATTCTGTGTCTCCCTCTCTGTCTGCCCCTCCCCTGCTCACACTGTTTAGCTCTCTCTCTCTCAAAAATAAACATTAAAAAATAAATATAAACTTAAACTAAAAATTATCATAAATTAGACTTAGTTTTGTAGTAACTCTGTTCAAGAAAGACATTTTTAAATTAGCATATATTTTTATAGGCTAAGAATTTAAATGATAGGAAATGTTTTTAAGATAAAAAATAGTGTCTCAAGTAGAGAATACTATACATTTTTCTTTTTTTAAATGTTTATTTTTGAGAGAGAGAGAGACAGAGTGTGAGCAGGGGAGGGGCAGAAAGAGAGGATGACACAGAATCTGAAGCAGGTTCCAGGCTCTGACTATCAGCCCAGAGCCCGACGAGGGACTTGAACCCATGAGCCTTGAGATCATGACCTGAGCTGAAGTCAGACATTTAACCAACTGAGTCACCCAGGTGCCCCAAGAATACTATAAATTAAGAAGAAATGTAATTCAAATAAAAATGGCTATATAGGGGTGCCTGGGTGACTTAGTAGGTTGAGCATCCAACTCTTAATTTTGTCTCAGGTCATGATCCCAGGATCATAGGATCAAGCTCTGTGTTAGGCTCTGCACTGAGCATGGAACCGGCTTAAGATTCTCTCTCCCTGTGCCACTCTCCCCAGCTCTTGTGCTCTCCTCTCTCTATTAAATAAAAAAAAGGTTAAGTAAAGTTAATCTTACTATGGTGTTATTAACTTTTTATAAAAATGTCTTTGAAATAAATAACTTCCAGAAATGATTATATATTTTCACTTTACCCTAAAAAAATCACATTATGAATAAGCATCTTAATCACATATGGAAGAAAAATATTTCAATACTAATTCTGGTTATCTGCCAAAATTCAATTATAAAAATAATTTTGATTTTTCAGCATGAGTCAAATCTCTTCATAATATTAAACCACATATTAAACTGGTCTTTCCACATGAGGAAATGGTAAAACCTCATTATGGGAGACATAACATTTATAAACAAATAAAAGAGAGGTTGTTTTATTTGGAATGCTAAATAAAATAATGAATTAATAGATTATCAAAATTTGTTTGAATGGGTACCTATAACAAAAGCAAAATCATTTAAGTTTTTTAAATGTTTATCTATTTTTGAGAAAGAGACAGACAGAATGTGAGTTGGGGGAGGGGCAGAGAGAGAGGGAGACATAGAACCTGAAGCAGGCTCCAGGCCCCAACCCTTAGCACAGGGCCCGATGGAGGGCTCAAATCCACAAACTGCGAGATCATGTACCTGAGCCAAAGTTGGATGCTTAACCAACCGAGCCATCCAGGCGCCCCCAAAAGCAAAATCACTTAACACTTACCAATATAAGCACAGAACTTTCTTGAAAAATTAGCAGCAGCAAGATTAGGGAGTTCAGAAGGGAGACTTTTTTTTTTTAATATTTCAAGTTTTTACTTAAATCTAGTTAGTTAACATCGAGTGTAACGTTAATTTCAGGAGTAGAATTTAGTGATTCATCACTTACATATAACACGCAGTGCTTAACACAAGTGCCCTCCTTAATACCCATCACCCATTTAGCCCCTCCCCCTGCCCATCTCCCCACCATTAACCATCAGTTTATTCTCTACAGTTAAAAGTCTCTCTTATGGTTTCTCTCCTTTTTTTTCTTTCCCCAATGTTCATCTGCTTTGTTTCTTAAATTCCACAATAAATGAAATCATATAGTATTTGTTTCAGAAGAGAGATTTACATATGTATTAATGTAACATATGGTTAGGGAAAAATTACAAATCAATGGGTAGGAGGAGAATTATGTAATAAACCCAATTAGGTTAGATGGTCTTAATTTGAAAAATATCAGTGTAGGTACCCAATGCATAATAAACATCAAAATAAGTTATGATTAAAAACTTAAAATATGTAGAAAGAAAACAGACTGATTTATCAAACTTCTGGGTGATAGATAACTTTACAAGCTTAGGAGCAAAATATTTATAAAAGATATGAAATATACAAAATATGTGTGTAAAATATTTAACATGAATATGACTATGAATATAAATATAAATATGTGTGTTTGAATATCCATCCAAAAAGAAAAAGAATGATATAATTGGTCAAACAAAAAATTTAAAAATACACACACACACACACACACCCCGAATTAAGTAAAAAGTGAAAATAAAAAAAGGAAGAAAACCATCATTGATATAAAAAGAAAGTAACAAGGCAGGAGAGAAAATATGTCAGAAAAGCAGTTAGTATTTTCAAACAAAGAGCTCATGTAATCTGCTATAAAATATATGCCCTGACTGATCCATACAAATGGGCAAAGGATAAACAGAAAACTCAAAAGTGACATTACAAACCGAACAGTACATGAATTTATACTCAATCTAAAAGCAAACAAGGAAATTCAAATTATAAGAATAAAACATTTTAAACTATTAAAATAGCATTTTAAAAATACTTGAAACACTGATAAGAAATGCTTATATAGAAATAGGCCCTTAAGTTTTTCTGGTGAAATTATTAATTGTTTCAATCTTTTCAGAAACCAAATTGGCCATATGTACCAAATGCTAAAAATATTGATACTCTTTAACCCAGTGTTTATTTTTAGAAATATATGCTTTTAAAGGTCCAAAATTTAGGGGTGCATGGGTGGCTCAGTTGATTAAGCATCAGACTCTTGATTTCGGCTCAGGTCATGATCTCACGGTTCTTGGGTTCAAGACCTGCGTCAGGCTCTGTGCTGGTAGCGCAGAACCTGCTTGGGATTTTCTCTCTCCCTTTCTCTGCTCCTCACTTCCTCTCTCAAAATAAATAAAAAAGATTTTAAAAAATCTTTAAAGGTCCAAAATATGGAAAAATATATATTCAAGAAATCATAAAGCCATTATTTAGTTTATATATTTTATATATATAAATATATATATTTTAACCCTAAAGCGAAACAAAAAGAGCTTTGGTATCTAGTAGCAGAGGACATTTAAGAGTTAATAAGCTAATTAAATTATTGTTATGGAAACTATTTAGTGACCTGAGAAAGGTTTGGTATGGTAAATGGGAAAACAACGAATATCAAATTATCTGCATACTATAATTAAAACTTTAAAAAGTTTCTTAAATAGGGGAAAGATGAAGGAGATACTAGTATGTTAGTAGTGAGTATGCTGGAAAGGCCGGATTCTTGATAATTTTTTTCTCTTTTCCAAATTTCTATTACATTATATGACCTTTATTATCAAAACAGTCATTTAAAAATCACAATAATTATTAAAATTATGAATCAACCTAAGCAAATATACCTATGCAGGGTATAAAAATATCAATATACTTTGGCCATAACAAAATTTTAAACACATTTGATTACCATTATTGAGAACAGATTCTTATGAAAATATATGATGATTGTTTTGTTCACTTGCAAGCATTATGTGAAATTATTCTTTTTCATAAACTCCTAGCATCCTCCTTTTTTATATTTATAAATTTGGTTTTTTAATTGAAAATAAATCATTTTAGGGGAGCCTGGGTGGCTCAGTCAGTTAAGTGTCCAATTCTTGGTTTTGGCTCAAGTCATAACCTCACGGTTTGAGAGACTGAACACAGAGCCTGCTTGGGATTCTCTCTCTCTGCCCATCCCCAGCTCACACACACACTCTCTCTGAAAACAAATAAAAAACACATAAAAAAAGAAACACTGATTTCTTTTTTTTTTTTAAATATATATTTTTTTATTTATTTCTAGGAGAGAGGGAGAGAGACAGCGTGAGCAGGGGAGGGTCAGAGAGAAAGGGAGACACAGACTCTGAAACAGGCTCCAGGCTCTGAGCTGGCAGTCAGCACAGAGCCCGACGCGGGGCCCGAACCCACGAACCGTGAGATCATGACCTAAGCGAAAGTCGGACGCTTAACCGACTAAGCCACCCAGGCGCCCCAAGAAACACTGATTTCTACTATGCATTCATTGCCATTTAGTTTAACTTGGTTCATATTTATTTATTTTCCCACATGCTATATTTAAAAACGTAAAGGATTATTTATGAAAGCAAAGCCTTGGAGTTTAAGATAAATATTAAGTCACTGAGCAATATCTCCTCATGGACTTCTGTTATAAGACTTAATGTTTCATGGGGGAAAATAATTTTAAGGTCCAACAACAACAAAAATCACAATTAAGAAAATACAGAGCTATAAAGTCATATGCTTAAAAGAAAGCTTGGTCTGTATTCAAACCAAGCCCTAAAATATGACTTAACTGACATAAATTGTATAGAACCTGAATCTCACCAGAAAGTAGATTCTCTGCTCCACACTAGTCATGTAAATGGATTTAGTGGTTCCTTGGCTCCTTTCCTTTCAGTCATTTAAGAGCTAATTCTTTTTCAAGCCTCAACATTTTAACTATTACTTCAAAAAGCAACTAGTATGTATGTTCTCTCTTAACCATTTATCTGTATTTGTTAAAGCTGTGGGAAGTTGTTAGTGCATTCAGAAAACTCTTTATAGTTGGCTGCTTTTTCTTTCTATATATCAGAGTCCACTTGATGTTGAAGTCTGTCGCCTAACCAACAGAGTCACCCAGGTGCCCCAAAAGTATACTTTTGAATAAAGTGTTAAATAGGATGACTTAACAGCACTCCTAAATTCTTACTTGTCTTTATTTAGTTGAAACTGAGTAGCAGCTTTGAATAAACTGAACAGGCAAGAGAAAGGAGGAAAGGCCTCATTTTTTCATTGTTCTTCAGTGGATAAAAACTAGAAGTGTAATGAGCAGCTGATGCAGTGATCTGGAACAACCCTAAAATTAAATGGATAACTGAGGATGAATTTGCCTTCCACAGGGAAAACAAAGAAAGCTTTAGCTCAAACAGCTTTAGAGGATGCTTTTAAGGAGCCAGGTCATCTAAACTATTTGAAAATTTTTTTCAGTTGCTAAGAATGAAACATGTTATTTGAGGCAATACTTTTACTTACTAGTATGAATAAACTAGTATGTGTATCTAATATAGTGAATCTGTGCATTATATTTATGCTCATTAATAGGCTTCAGAATATGCTTTATTACTTGAAGTGGGATTTAAAATGATTAATTTTTAAAAATTTTCTGAGAAGTCAAATTTCATCTATCCAGTGCTAAGTCTCAAGGAAGGAATTACAAAATTGTTCTTAGGCCCAATCTCCACTGATTTGTCTTTTTTTTCTTTCAGATTAAAATCAGTTAACATACAGTGTAGTACTGGTTTCAGGAGTAGAATTTAGTGATTCACCACTTATACCCATGCTCATCCCAAAGTGCCCTCCTTACTACCCATCCCCCATATAGCCCATCCCCCCACCCACCTCTCCTACAGCAACCCTCACTTCGTTCTCTATATTTAAGAGTCTCTTACGTTTTGCCTCCCTCTGTTTTTATTTTATTTTTCCTTCTTTTCCCCTACGTCCATCTGTTTTGTTTCTTAAATGCCACATATGAGTTAAATCATATGATATTTGTCTTACTTGGTGATCAAAAAGAGTGAAATCTTGCTATTTGCAACAATGTGGAGGAACTAGACTGATTTCTAAAGATTAATTTGGCAAAAAGTCAAAAACATATGGAAGAGTGTACATATACATATACACACATATAATTTTCTAAAATGAGCTTTGAGAAAAAACAATAAAAACAAAAAACAAAAATACAAAAACTCCAAACTTAAACAGATCCCTATCCTGTAAGTATCAAGTCCAAAGTTTTCTGGCTAGATTTACTTGCTGATTTCTCCATAGGTGAGCCTTCCCTGGCTGTTTGCATGGTTGAGTTTCAACATCTAAATCTCAGCTCAAATGCCTAACATTTGAGTAGGTGCATGATAATCAAGAGAAAAATGAGAAAATGGAAGTCATAAAATCCCTAAGTCCTGACTTCAGTTTCTACCTCACCAGATTTACAAAAAGCAAATGATCAGCTTAATGTAATCTTAAAGTGATAAGCAATGAAAGAGGGAGAGAAAAGCACAGGATAGCAGGACTCAGAGCCTTCATAATTGAGAAGTGATTATAGTATGTGCGGCAAACTAGAAATAATACTTTTACATCATTTCCTTACCAGTTTTTCCCTATACACACATCTCCATTTTTATTTTTAGTTTTTTTTTAAACATTTCAGATTTTTTTAAATGTTTGTTTATTTTTGTGAGGGAGAGAGTGTACACATATGAGTGGAGGAGGGGCAGGGAGAGAAAGGGGCAGAGGATCTGAAGTGGGTTCTGCACCCACAGCAGTGAACCCAAAATGTGATACAAACCCATGACCTGAGCCAAAGTCAGATGCTCAACTGACTGAGCCACCCAGGTGCACCACACCTCTCCATTTTTAAATAGAACATAAAAACTTTGAAGTTTAAAATCAGTAGTTATATGTAGCCTCCTTAAATTTTGAAGTATAATGCAAGTAAGAAGAACATATATTATTTATATATAAAAATATTCCATTTAGTTATGGAATATAATTACTTTTCTAAAATGAAGTAGCAAATAATCTGCATTAAGACAGTTACGCATGTAATTCACCTCAATATTGTAAATATTACTGTTCAATAATTTTCTGGGTAAAGGTTAGTTATCTCACCTTGCACTTTGGACACTTTTGGGCGTTCCTCTGCCCATGCTCAATTTCGCTGGCCCAGTGACGCAACAACTTGTCTCCTTTCTTGTACTCTTTGCAGTTAACACCTTCATGCCAAGGAGAGTGGCACTTAAAACACCAGACGAATTGGCAAGTGGGGCACTGGATCTGTATAAGGAAAAGTAACATTAAGCACTGGTAGACATATTGAAAGTTTCTAAAAGGGTAAGAATGATGATGCTTGAGGAAAATAGCTTCAAGGTTATAATCTGTCCAGATTAAAAATATTAGCCTCGCTTTAAGATTAAACTACAATGAGATGTGACTGTTCTATTATTAAAGGAGGAAAGAAGTGCTTTGAGATGGATGGTAAGGGTGCTTGTAAACTATACTGTAACTAAACACTGGAACACTCTGGAAATTATTTTGGCCTTATGAAAATCTTCCAGATTGAAGCAGGGAATAAGACCTGGAGTCCACAATGCTCTGAACCTATACACTCAGGCTGCTGCCCTGAAATTCACATTTCCTTTGAACCAATTTTCCAGGAATTTCCATTTTTCTTCTTACCATTGGCTTCATTCACTTTTATAAAATCAAAGCCCCACAGATGCTCCACCAAATGAAAAACACACTGGCAAATAAACCACTATACCAGCATTTTCTAGGAGGCACCCTTTCAAATAAAGCACATGACTCATTTGCTATTAATCTTAGGGAGGTTAATTATAAAATTAATACAAAGGATCCTATTAGAAATATACCCGTATGGTGATCCTGTGGCCTGTACCTAGAATTCCATCAAAAAGATGTCTTTGTATTTTCACTATGCAGAGGTGTATTTGAGAGTATGTGTTTATGTTCATTGAAAATATTGGTTTTCCACTTGATATAGAAGACACTTTATCTGACTTCCTTCATTTTGAATGATAGTGAGATGTCCCATTCTCATACAATATTTCTGGTGTTCACTTTCCAAGAACATATAGGCATAATTTGACTTTCTCAGCCCTGTTTGATTAAAGTGAATGAATAAAATGTCTCAATATAAACAACACTGATAACTATTCTTCTCTGTGCTCCTGTATATTATTTCACACAGCATGAGTGAATTTACTGACTATACTTTGAAAACCAGTTAGAATATCTTTTGGTAAACTGCTGACATTATTGCTGCTTACTTTTTTGGAAAACCACTTTTTTTGACAACAAAGCTTACAATATAGAGATTAACCAAAGAGAAATTACAACCACAGCTCTTATGTTTATAACTCAAAGCACTGCAATTTTTACTAAGGTCAAGAATAATGTTCTTCTTATGTAAATATGAAGTAACAAAAGTAGTTTTACTTTTATATCAAAACAAAATAGTATTCTGTCAGAAAGTTTTAAATATCATGTCTATTTATTTATTGAAATTCTGATAGGTATAGTATTTATACTGCTTCATGACATGCAGTATTTATTTTTACCCCCAAAATAATGCTACAAAGTAGGTAGAATCACAAGTTTATAGATAAGGAAACTTGGGATCACAGAGATTAAACATCTTGTCCATAGTAACATAGCAAGTTTGTGTTAAGAAGAATTTTATTTATTTTTAAATTTTTTAAATGTTTTATTTATTTCTGAGAGAGAGAGAGACAGCGTGAGCAGGGGAGGGTCAGAGAGAGGGAGATACAGAATCTGAAACAAGCTCCAGGCTCTGAGCTAGCTGTCAGCACAGAGCCCAATGTGGGGCTTGAACTCACGAACCGTGATATCATGACTTGAGCCGAAGTCAGACGCTTAACAAACTGAGCCACCCAGGTGCCCCATGTTAAGAAGAAATTTAAACATAAGTTTGTCTGGCTCCAAAACCAGCATCTTTGCAGTGTGCCAAACACTCCCTCATACTGAACAGTATTCTTTCTACAGCATTTGAAAACAAAAACATAGCAGTTAAAGGTCATGGTTAAGTCATGAGAGACTCTTGAATGCTGACAAAAACTGAGAACTGATGGATGTAGGGGGGAGGGGGGATGGGCATGGAGGAGGGCACTCGTGGGGATGAGCNTAAGCTATTCAGTAAGACAGAATTCTTCATGACTACCAACAATATTTTGAAAATCCTTTCCAAAATTTTACTTACAGAAATTAGGAGACTTCTTAGTTAAAAAAAAAAAGAGTTATGTTGCAATTTAGTAATTTAAAATAACTGTTTTTGCCTTCTCTGGTCCCCAAAGTTAAATAGTAATTTTATTTTATTTTTTTATTTTTTCCCTTCATAGTTTATTGTCAAGTTGGTTTCCATATAACACCCAGTGCTCATTCCAACAAGTGCCCTCCTCCATGCCCATCACCCCCCTTCTCCTCCACCCCCCTTCCGTCAGCCCTCAGTTTGTTCTCGGTATTCAAGAGTCTCTCATGGTTTGCCTCCCTCCCTCTCCCCAACTATTTCCCCCTTTTCCTCCCCCATGGTCCTCTGTTAAGTTTCTCCTAATCCACCTATACGTGCAAACATATGGTTTTTGCCCTTCTCTGCCTGACTTATTTCACTCAACATAACATCCTCAAGTTCCATCCACATTGCTACACATGGCCAGATTTCATTCTTTCTCATTGCCGTGTAATATTCCATTGTATAGATAAACCACATCTTCTTGATCCATTTGTCAGTTGATGGACACTTAGGCTCTAGCCATGTTTTGGCTATTGTTGAGAGTGCTGCTATGAACATTGGGGTACATGTGCCCCTATGCATCAGCACTCTTGTATCCCTTGGGTAAATTCCTAGCAGTGTTATTGCTAGGTCATAGGGGAGTTGTATTGTTAATTTTGTGAGGAACCTCCACACTGTTTTCCAGAGGGATTGCGCCAGTTTACATTCCCACCAACAGTGTAGGAGGGTGCCCATTTCTCCATATCCTTGCCAGCATCTAGAGTCTCCTGTTTTGTTCATTTTAGCTACTCTGACCAGTGTGAGGTAGAATCTCAGTGTGGTTTTGATCTGCATTTCCTTGATGATGAGGGATGCTGAGCATCGCTTCCTGTGTCTGTTGGCAATCTGACTGTCCTCTTTGGAGAAGTGTCTGTTCATACCTTCTGCCCATTTCTTCACTGGATTCTTTGTTTTTCAAGTGTGGAGTTTGGTGAGTTCCTTATAGATTTTGGATACTAGCCCTTTATCTGATAATGCCATTTGCAACTATCTTTTCCCATTCTGTCAGTTGCCTTAAATAGTAATTTTAAAGTAGGAAGAATGAGGGGCACCTGGGTGGCTCAGTTGGTTGAGAGTCCGAGTCGGCTCAGGTCATGATCTCACAGTTCGTGGGTTCAAGCCCCTCACTGGGCTCTGTGCTGACAGCTCAGAGTCTGCTTCAGATTCTCAATCTCCCTTTCTCCCTATCCCTCCCCGACTCGCACTTCGTCTCTCTCACTGTCTCTCAAAAATAAAATAAACATTAAAAAATTAAAAAAAAAATAAAGTAAGTAGAATGAGTTGAAGCGGGTAAACTCCAGATAATAAAACAGTATAAAATGATCATCCCCCCTCCCATGTCATTGGACACTGAGGTATAAATGTAAATATGACATGAGACTGTATGAATGTAATTTTCTCATGTAATGAATGAAATGGGAAGACGTCAGAGAGACTCGTTTTTCCTTACACATCTGCCATTATCTCAGAAGAACTTGAATATTTAAGTAAATCCCCTTCTATTCAACATGGTCGATAATTCTAAATCACTGACTTCTAGCACTATCAAATAAAAAACCTCTTTGCTTTTTAATCAGTCAGATTATATTTATAAAATGAACAGAATTAATGAAACGGCACTTTGACACTGGGGTTAACTCCGTGGATGTCAGACATCACAATGGTTCAAGGATCTTTGTGACCAAGTGTTAAACCATCACCCCTATGGATCCCTAATGAAGACAATTAGAACTGTATCATTCTTCTAAGGTACCAGGATGATAAACAGTCTGATAGCTGGGTGTCTACACCAGGGACTCAGGCTGCCAACTTTGCATTATAAACAGCTAAGTCCCATGGCTGGTCCTACCGCTGACCTTTACCAACAACATGAACTCAGCGGCAAACTGTGAAAAGATTTTTGCAGCAAGGTCTCAAATGAAGATGAATAATTTAAATTCAGACCCAACTGCTTACTGTCTCTCACTGAAAATATTAAAATAACTATTGCTTTGCACTGGAGTAAGATAATAAAAGGATTAATAGTCAACTGTAATGACACTGTTGTTCTATATCGTCTACATGCTAACTGTTTGGTCTGCAAATGCCTTATTCATTGTGACCTTAAACATATACAGAATTGGCCTTCTATAAAACACAAACAGACATCACTGCTGCATCTTCTTCCACTCTTTTTAAATACTATTCCTCCACATGAAATGCTGTCTCACCACCATAGACCTCCCACACGGAGTGCCTGCCTTCTGAGTAACTATATTCCTGCAGAGGCCACTACATTCTAACCTTTCTATTCCAAGTGTGGTTGGAGGGGCAGCAACATTAACATCACCTGGTAGTTTGCTGGAAACAAAAACTTCATGTCACAGCCCTTACCTACTGAATTAGAGTCTGCATTTTCACAAGGTCCCCTGGTGATTCATATGCATTCTGAAGTTTGAGAAACTCTGCTCTATACCATGTGACCCTGTCTCTCTGGCCACAAGCGATTACACCAGGGATGAGTCCCTAAGCAAAAACATGTATCCACTGGCTGGCAAGCAGTCTATGAGGTGGCTGGTGTGAGCTTTGTAGAGCAGGGAGCTCAGAGTTGAACAGAGATTAGGCAATACAGATTTTTTCTCTTGAGGAGTGAAATGGGGATACACCTAAACTTTACCTTTTCTGTGAAGACAAAGGTGACAAAAGCTGAGTGACCACAGTGCAGATCACAGGAGAAGGGAACAACAGACTTCCATGTCTAGTGACACAACAAAGAGGCTCTCGTGCGAATAGAAACAGTGCCCAGTTCTCTGGGAGGCCCGCCTCAGTGGCTGCTAAGGTCGCTTTCCCGCCCTTCCTTCTTCCTGTGGAGCTTGGCAGTAAACCTCGTTAACTCAGGTAGCTTGAGAGAAAGTACACCTCTGCCTCTTGTAATTGGAGAAAGTCCAATAACATAATCTGTCAACTGAAATCTTATCCAGATCAAATACGACTTGTTTCAAGATATCTTTCCTATTCCTCCCAAACAGCTTCAGTATCTCTCTTACAGAACTCCCATTAGACTTGTAGATGTCTAATCTCCTTAGCCAACTACAAGTTCACTGAGGACAAAGGATGTCTCAGGTAGCCTGTATTTCCTGAGATAAGTAACATAGAAATTCTGGCACATGGTAGGCACTCAAAGTTATTGTAAAATGAATTATTTTGCACACAGGAAGCCCTACATATTGTCCAACATTAAATGAATTCAAGGAAAAATTAACATATCTAATTTATGACCAATGGCTGAGATAGTATCATTATTTCTTAGATTACCAGATGATGATTACTAAATATTTTATCCACATGACATTTTACTGAGCATCATGATCATGATCAAACTCTCCTAAAAGAGATGGGGGCATGGGGCGCCTGGGTGCCTCAGTCGGTTAAACATCTGACTTCAGCTCAGGTCATGATCTCATGATTCATGGGTTTGAGCCCTGTGTCAGGCTCTGAGCTGACAGCTAGCTCAAAGCCCGGAGACTGTTTCAGATTCTCTGTCTCCGTCTCTCTCTGGCCCTCCCCTGTTCATGCTCACTCTCTCTCTCTCTCTCTCTCAGAAATAAATAAAACATAAAACAAAAAGAGACAGGGGCTGCGTTTTAAGAATAATGTTATCCGAGTTAAATATTGATTAACTTGTCCCAGAATCCTTGAAAGATTAAAAAAAACCCTTTATATTATATTTTTGACTTTTGAATTCCTTTAGTTCTTCCAGAAATCTGGGCTACAGTGACACTCAGATGATAGGTTAAACCCACCTACTTGCTCTCAGCAAATGATGTTTTCTATTGACAGTTCGTCAAGCCCAATAAAAAATAACCCACAAAATAAAGAGTTCAAAACCAAAAGACACCCCCAAAACATCTTTTTTCTGCTGAAATTCTATACAGTCCTATATATATATAATTATTTTAAATAAATCACACA
>NW_027527393.1:2185661-2262228 GCF_008692635.1 Crocuta crocuta | reverse complement strand
CTATCCCTCCCCGACTCGCACTTCGTCTCTCTCACTGTCTCTCAAAAATAAAATAAACATTAAAAAATTAAAAAAAAAATAAAGTAAGTAGAATGAGTTGAAGCGGGTAAACTCCAGATAATAAAACAGTATAAAATGATCATCCCCCCTCCCATGTCATTGGACACTGAGGTATAAATGTAAATATGACATGAGACTGTATGAATGTAATTTTCTCATGTAATGAATGAAATGGGAAGACGTCAGAGAGACTCGTTTTTCCTTACACATCTGCCATTATCTCAGAAGAACTTGAATATTTAAGTAAATCCCCTTCTATTCAACATGGTCGATAATTCTAAATCACTGACTTCTAGCACTATCAAATAAAAAACCTCTTTGCTTTTTAATCAGTCAGATTATATTTATAAAATGAACAGAATTAATGAAACGGCACTTTGACACTGGGGTTAACTCCGTGGATGTCAGACATCACAATGGTTCAAGGATCTTTGTGACCAAGTGTTAAACCATCACCCCTATGGATCCCTAATGAAGACAATTAGAACTGTATCATTCTTCTAAGGTACCAGGATGATAAACAGTCTGATAGCTGGGTGTCTACACCAGGGACTCAGGCTGCCAACTTTGCATTATAAACAGCTAAGTCCCATGGCTGGTCCTACCGCTGACCTTTACCAACAACATGAACTCAGCGGCAAACTGTGAAAAGATTTTTGCAGCAAGGTCTCAAATGAAGATGAATAATTTAAATTCAGACCCAACTGCTTACTGTCTCTCACTGAAAATATTAAAATAACTATTGCTTTGCACTGGAGTAAGATAATAAAAGGATTAATAGTCAACTGTAATGACACTGTTGTTCTATATCGTCTACATGCTAACTGTTTGGTCTGCAAATGCCTTATTCATTGTGACCTTAAACATATACAGAATTGGCCTTCTATAAAACACAAACAGACATCACTGCTGCATCTTCTTCCACTCTTTTTAAATACTATTCCTCCACATGAAATGCTGTCTCACCACCATAGACCTCCCACACGGAGTGCCTGCCTTCTGAGTAACTATATTCCTGCAGAGGCCACTACATTCTAACCTTTCTATTCCAAGTGTGGTTGGAGGGGCAGCAACATTAACATCACCTGGTAGTTTGCTGGAAACA
Source organism: Crocuta crocuta (assembly GCF_008692635.1). Lineage (NCBI taxonomy): Eukaryota > Metazoa > Chordata > Mammalia > Carnivora > Hyaenidae > Crocuta > Crocuta crocuta. The sequence continues at coordinate 2,261,063 of NW_027527393.1, read as the reverse complement.
AAAACTTCATGTCACAGCCCTTACCTACTGAATTAGAGTCTGCATTTTCACAAGGTCCCCTGGTGATTCATATGCATTCTGAAGTTTGAGAAACTCTGCTCTATACCATGTGACCCTGTCTCTCCGGCCACAAGCGATTACACCAGGGATGAGTCCCTAAGCAAAAACATGTATCCACTGGCTGGCAAGCAGTCTATGAGGTGGCTGGTGTGAGCTTTGTAGAGCAGGGAGCTCAGAGTTGAACAGAGATTAGGCAATACAGATTTTTTCTCTTGAGGAGTGAAATGGGGATACACCTAAACTTTACCTTTTCTGTGAAGACAAAGGTGACAAAAGCTGAGTGACCACAGTGCAGATCACAGGAGAAGGGAACAACAGACTTCCATGTCTAGTGACACAACAAAGAGGCTCTCGTGCGAATAGAAACAGTGCCCAGTTCTCTGGGAGGCCCGCCTCAGTGGCTGCTAAGGTCACTTTCCCGCCCTTCCTTCTTCCTGTGGAGCTTGGCAGTAAACCTCGTTAACTCAGGTAGCTTGAGAGAAAGTACACCTCTGCCTCTTGTAATTGGAGAAAGTCCAATAACATAATCTGTCAACTGAAATCTTATCCAGATCAAATACGACTTGTTTCAAGATATCTTTCCTATTCCTCCCAAACAGCTTCAGTATCTCTCTTACAGAACTCCCATTAGACTTGTAGATGTCTAATCTCCTTAGCCAACTACAAGTTCACTGAGGACAAAGGATGTCTCAGGTAGCCTGTATTTCCTGAGATAAGTAACATAGAAATTCTGGCACATGGTAGGCACTCAAAGTTATTGTAAAATGAATTATTTTGCACACAGGAAGCCCTACATATTGTCCAACATTAAATGAATTCAAGGAAAAATTAACATATCTAATTTATGACCAATGGCTGAGATAGTATCATTATTTCTTAGATTACCAGATGATGATTACTAAATATTTTATCCACATGACATTTTACTGAGCATCATGATCATGATCAAACTCTCCTAAAAGAGATGGGGGCATCGGGCGCCTGGGTGGCTCAGTCGGTTAAACATCTGACTTCAGCTCAGGTCATGATCTCATGATTCATGGGTTTGAGCCCTGTGTCAGGCTCTGAGCTGACAGCTAGCTCAAAGGCTGGAGACTGTTTCAGATTCTGTGTCTCCGTCTCTCTCTGGCCCTCCCCTGTTCATGCTCACTCTCTCTCTCTCTCTCTCTCAGAAATAAATAAAACATAAAACAAAAAGAGACAGGGGCTGCAAGTGTTTTAAGAATAATGTTATCCGAGTTAAATATTGATTAACTTGTCCCAGAATCCTTGAAAGATTAAAAAAAACCCTTTATATTATATTTTTGACTTTTGAATTCCTTTAGTTCTTCCAGAAATCTGGGCTACAGTGACACTCAGATGATAGGTTAAACCCACCTACTTGCTCTCAGCAAATGATGTTTTCTATTGACAGTTCGTCAAGCCCAATAAAAAATAACCCACAAAATAAAGAGTTCAAAACCAAAAGACACCCCCAAAACATCTTTTTTCTGCTGAAATTCTATACAGTCCTATATATATATAATTATTTTAAATAAATCACAAAATAATTATTTACCAAACTAAACATATTAGATACTCTCTGTGTTTAAATGCAGCATTGCAAATATGAGCTAATTCAGTTTTCTAGGAAAAATTTCCTTTATTAGAACTACAGGTTAAGACAGATAGTAATAAAACATATTCATCAATTCATTTACCCATTCAACAAATATTTATTGAATATCTTCAAGTAGCAGCTACTGAATGTATTGATTTTAGGCACATAAAAAAGAATGAAAATACTTATCATCAAGGAATTTACTGAAGACAGACAGATACAAACCCAGAGAGCTATGAAACAGTGTCATAATCACTAAAACAGAAGCTTGGACAAGTGGGTGCCATGGCAAAGTTGTTTCAGGGAAGGTAGGAAGAATAATGTTCAAAGAGAATATGACCTTGAAGGTTGATTGGAATATAACTGGGGCAAGTGGTGGGGTAACACTTCAGGCAGAGGGCCCATCTTATGCTATCACAGAGCCTGAAAGCACCTACTGCATGGGGGAAATAGCAAGTGTTCTAGTATGGTCCAAACAGAGATGTCACTTCAACTGGTTCAATCCCAAGCCTTGCTGAAGTGTCCAAAAAACAGGGTCCACTCAGTCTTACATTTATGCTCCTATACTCTTGATGTGTCTCTCAAAATACACTGTGGTCCAGCACCTTCTTACATGAAATATACAACCTATGGCTTTGTCCATAATTTAACATGACTTAAGTCTTTGTCAGACTAGGGTGTGCCCTAAAGAAAATGATCAATATATAAATAATAGAGAAATCTCATGGTTATAAAAAGTTTTATAAGAAGATGATTTTCTTGAAGATGAGAAGATTGTGAAGAAGTACAGGGTACTATAGACAGGAGAAAAGTAGTTTTTGATTCATGGCTTCAAATACTTTCAAGGAAGCTCTATTTGCTCCCTTATAAGATCAAATCCTAAAGCAAGACAGACAGTAGAGGGAGGTTCTCCACATGGGAAAACATGGCTTGACTTCTTGCCTTGATTCTTAGTCTGTAAGATTAGTCCTTAGTCCCCTTCTACTTAGGATCTCTCCCTGAATATAATGCCAGTAATACACAGGCTTCATGGGGCACTGTTCCCTGAACATGGTCCAAATGTGGCCCAGTGACCCTTGCCTTAATTTCTCACAGCATAGTGAAACTAAGCTGGAAAATGAAAGAAAGACTTTCCTAAAGGGTGGGGATCAAATAAGGACAAAGAACAAACAAACAAAAAAACCAAAAACAACATTTAACACATAAGATAACCTATATATATGGAGATTTAGAGGTTATTCATATAAATACGACATCCCTCATATTGATTTCCAGGCTCCTTTTACATATGCAACACATGATTTATTGCACAATACATTCACGTTAGTACTAGTTTTCATTTTCAATAGAAAGGCATGCTCTTCTAGGGGTTTTGTCCTTTGCAAAGAGTCTTCTCTCACTAATTTGAGAATCATTGTTTAATACCAATCCATTTTGCTTCTTCCACTTGGAAACACCTTTAACCACTTGTTAACTTTTCCTCTACACCTAGAAAGCAAGGCCTAGAGAAGTATCTGTCTCAATCTGTTTCTTGTCTGAGGACCTACCTCTTCACAGAGGAACATGAATGGCACAGGAAGATTCTGCCCTGATTTAGTCCAAACTCAGTATGGCATCCTTTCGTTTTCAATAAGACATCTATTCTGAACACAGCACAATACAGCTAACATCTCAGAGTCAACCCACCTAAAGAAGCAGGAGGGCCATCTAATTACATAGTGCACATGAGGAAATGAGACTATTGTCTGTGGCCAAAGGTAAAAGCAAGGGATACATCTCAGCCTGAAGGTAACAATGAATTCTTTCAAAATGGAAGGGAACGAGTCTATAAGTAGAAAGTTTCTTAAAAATGAGAGTGTTGAATCAGTGTCTGAATGGCCACCTGTAGGTATTTTGTAGAAAGAATTTATGCACATGAAGACTGTTGCTTTAGGTTCCTGTACAGATCTGAGAGGGTAAATATGGCAAGGTAGGAGTACAGGGTATGGTAGGTAAGGAATACACACCCCTAATGTCTTCCAGGCCATTTTAGAATGAGCAACTGACTTGGCTTACTTCTACCCACTCTCCACACATCGTCAGAGTGAAATAATTCTTCAACTTGTCTCTTCTGCTAAAGACCCAAGGGATGATGAAATGAAGTGAAAAACACAGAAACAGTTTTCAATCTCAGTGTAGGTCAGTTTGTGGTAGCTGTGAGCCTTGGTTATTACAATTATTGTAGTTTTTCTAAAACATCAGATGGAGGCTAAAATACTAAATGAATTCTAATATTTGGCCTTTGTTGTTAGAAGTTCAAGTAATGACTCTATTAAATATTACGGCTAATTTATACATCAAGAAAGCAAACAAAGAACAACTTTAGCAAAGCACTTCATTAGTAACTAGAGGGAAAAGTGCAACCCAATAAAACTTAGTAGATCTGTATCACAGCTGAGTGTTACAAATGTTTTCAAAGTTAGCATATATAACACATCATTTGTTTAAGATGGTTTCTTTAAACCAGGCTGGACAACTTCATCTTTATCTCGCTCACAAATCTATGCTAGCAACAATCATTTAAGAACTACACTTGTTTTCTACAGCCCCCAACAACAATGATGCATTAATGCGAAGAGAATTTGATGTGTATTATAGGATAAACTGATCTTTAAGGGCTGATGCGCAATGTGATTTCAATTTGTAAACATTGTCAACTTGAATTGATGGTGTCAGGGAAAAACTAAAGAGCAAAGCAGTATGCTAGCCACACTTTCATGGGAACCTTTAAACATTTTTGTACACAGAAAAAAATTATCTTTACTAAAAGAAAGCTTAAGCTTATTTATCCATCCATCCATTCACTCATGAAAATTGTTTATTGGAGGTACACCTGAAGATGTGCACCCGGCATTTGAATAAAGAATTGGCAGGCCCACAGAAGCAGAAATAGTAGGAAGCCATTCTTAGGGCCAAAGAGACAAAGCAGGAAAGAGGTTTCTGCGGTCCAGTGAGAATCAGAAATACGGAGGGATGGGCAATGAGGAGGGCACTTGTTGGGATGAGCACTGGGTGTTGTATGTAAGTGATGAATCATGGGAATACACCCCCAAAACCAAGAGCACACTGCATACACTCCATGTTAGCCAACTTGACAATAAATTATATTTTAAAAAAAAGAAATACGGAGGAAGCAACACCCAGCGGGGGTACAGTCATAAAGGGACACAGCTACTGCTAGAACTTTGCACTGAATTACGAGGGAGTGAGGAAGGAGTTCTCTCCTTCCATCTTGCTGTTTCCTGCCAATGCCAACATTTGGCTGAACCCAAATAAGAGTAAAGATGTCAGGGAGTCTAGAGAAGCACTTCAAAAAGGCAGCATTCTGGAGAACAGGACAGGTCAGAGATGGCTGAATAACAGACACAGGAAGAGGGTAAATTCAGTATTACTAGAATTCCAGCCTCCAACTTAAGCACATTTCTAAGTATACCAATTAGGAACAACAAGCCCACTGATTTGATTATAAAGACCTTAGAAAAGTTCTTGTGCCACATTAGGAAATCATGATAAAATCTGATTTCTATCCAGAATGTTTAACAATTAAAAGGGAGGGGAAAAAAGACTGCTAAATATAAAAGGTAAGAACATAGAGGGAGTTTCTCCAGGATATTTTATTGACTTTTTTCTTTCACCCTACAATGAGTCAAAGCACCATTTTGTGAATTTTCAAGGTTCGGTTTAATATTTGTGGGAAGAAGAATGGGGATTATTATTAGTTTTGCTTCAAGGACATCATAAAGAAAACGACCACTACCACGTTTCCTGTATTGATTATGCATGCCCTTCAACTTACTCCAAATCAATATGAAAAGGGGGGACCATTTTTTCGTGTACACCTGAAAATGGGAAGTAAACCTAGGACTGCCCCTACCTCAGTGCTTTACGAAGGAGTTTTTCCTAGTTATAAAATGACTACATTTAATTATCTGCAATTCTCTCTTTTTTCCATAAAAAAACTATAACTTTCTCTACCTCCCCAAACATGTGTTATACATTTCTGTGAATTTGGTCACCTCCCTCCTGCTTCAACCTCCTCAAATATTAATGTTTGCCATAAGATCCCTCCTCATGAGATCCATGCTGCTTGGATACCCCTTTGAAGCCCCAAAGCGTTCAAACTTAACATTAGCAACACATTCAAGCTGAATCTGTTTTTCACTTCCCAAACCGACTCTTCTTTAAGACATAGTCAGTATTGTCCCTTTACTCCCACCATCCACCAGTCACCCAATCTTTTATTCCATCTCTCTTGTTCTTGACTCCTCTATCTTCTTCCCAGTAACCTAGGGTTGCTCATTCTGTGGCCCCTGCCTAATAATGATGACAAACATAACAATTTCTAGTAAGTGTTGAACACTTAGGATGTGTCACACATGATGCTTAGCACTTTACATGTGTCACCTTGTTTAATCCTTTCTATGCCCTTTTGACAGGTACTATGAGTAACCCCAGTAAAAGATGTGAAAACTTACAGCTGCAGAGCTAGTATGTGGCAGGCTGAGAGCTTAAATCTAGTTTAAAGCTAGTGCTCTGACCCACCTTTTCCAGCTTGGCAAATTCAACATTTTAAGGGTTAGTTTACTCTTTAATGAAGCCTTTTAAATCTCTCCTGACCTTTCTTCTCCCATGCTCTCAGCATTTTCTATGCACATTTATTACAGTACACATTATTATATATGCATTGGCCCATTTATTAGTTCTGCCAACAAATATATTTTGAGACCACAGTCTATCAGACACAGGGCTTGGCACAGCTTATCAGCAGTCAGCAAGTCTAGACCTGGCCTCCTAGAAACCACTGGGAGAGACTTTAAGCAAATAACCACGCACATATACCATAACATCCCAAATGATAGTTGCTATGAAGAAAAACTTCAGGTGCTGGCGATGTGTCTGTCTCCAGGTATCACATGAACACCATTAAAGCCACATTTCGGCATTTTAATTTTCCCTTCACTAACGTGTTCACTGTATTGATATGCAGTTGTATTAATAAATTATAGGAACTGTTCAGGCTAGAAATTTGACTTCTGGTTGGAAATTGAAAACAACTTTGAAGAAATGGAATGGTAAGATATTTTGATCTCATGATAAGAGCTGCTGGAACAAGAAAATAAATATTATGGATAAGAAAAACTTGATTTGCACAAAGGCAAGTTTGTCTCAATGTAAACTTCTCAATTCAGGAAGATACTTGTTCTATTTAATATAGTAGGAGTTTAGTGGAGTTCAGAACATAATGGAAAGCTCTATGTATTCTAACTTCTGCCAGAAAGGAGATGCTGAGTGAGGGCTTGGAAGATGTACTGCACCTAAGAGTTCTTCTTACTGCTTGTTGATCTATTCTGTTTACTTCTTTTTCATTTGTAGGGTGTAAAAAATTTAACAAGTGGTATTGGCAAAGCTAGTCAAATGAAATTCCAAAATATGCTATTTCAGATTTCAAATTTCATGTGAGTGTATCCAAAGGTATTTCCAAGCAATTTTAGGCCTTTATTTAAGTGCTTCTGAATTGACAAAAATCCTGATATAAAACAGCTGTGATATTTCCAAGCAATTTTAAGCCTTTATTTAAGAGCTTCTGAATTGACAAAAATCATAATAAATGCTCAAAGAGTGACATGTGGGATCATGATAATGTAATTCAATGACATGAAAAGAGTAATAATGAAATACACATTAAAGGGTTTTATCAATAGATACAACACCCACTTTAGGCCATAAACAACATTATAATGAGACTTTAAATTGCTCAGATATGTTAGACATTAGTGTTAACCTTTTTTTTTTTTCTGTTTCTGTTGCATTATGACTCAATTCATCACATTCAAGTACTTGAATTCTTAAGGTTATGATGAACTACACCAATTTGGAAGTGGGTTCTGTTACTGGGGAAATGGAATTTTTAAAACTAGAGCAAACCTAAAAAATATACACTTATTTGCTGCAAAGAACAAAGATACTAGTCTCAGTGTAGGGTGCAATACTATAATCATGAATGTTGCAGCTGGTTTGCTGACACATCCATGTTCAAGCTCTCCTTGCTCATGAGAATCCAGACACATATGGGTACCTAGATTAGGTAGTTCATGTTACTGTAAGAGCTTAGACTGTAATACTGAAAAATGCTACATAAATATTGTATTAAACAGTAAAAATCATTGCTTCAGGAATTGTGTGTTATCCCTAGAACTTTGTACAATATGGAAAGGGGGAAGTATTTATCTTTTCTGTTAGACATCTTCTCTTCCACAAGAGTAAAGATGAGTAATAACAGTAATCATCTCCAAATTCTGTGGTAGCTTTATATTTCTTGGACGTTGTTTAATAGTTATGTTGAGATTTTCACCTCTCACCCATTATCAAGGATTTTAACTGTTTGTAATCAGCATTTATTTTGTATTATCTTTTTAAGGCAAATTCCGTTCTCCTTTGCTAATCAGAAGTAAAAAACTGAGCTTACTAGGTTTGAGATCTTGATCCATATGCTCCCTATGTCTCTTCTTAGGTACAACCCAACTGATAGGAAGCCTGGCATTGCCAAATGTTATCAGAGAGTCCATGGTTCACTCAAGATCATACAAATATGGGATTTTATATTTTTCAGTTTTTACATATTTTCCCCTCAATACATGTGCATTCTGATAAATCATGCTCATCATCAAATGATTTGGTGATTTTGGATGAAATGAGATCTATAAAATTTTACCAGTTTATGCACCTTAAATTGCGCCTTTCACCCATTTACTAAGAACAATATATTTTTAAATGATTTCCACTTTGACTCAATTATGCATACATGTTTTAATTATCCAAAATTCCAAAATAGCAGTCTGAGTTTATGTGTATAGAATATATATAGTTTATATATTCTATATATATAAATATCTATTGACTGCATCAATATATATTTTATTAACAAATTGTATAAAATATATTATATATATGATTCCAAACATAATTTAAGAAAAAAATATCCTAAGTCATGGGACAAGAAATCTTTGTAAAATTAGTCATTTCTTTAAAAAAAATTTTTTTTAAGTTTATTGATTAATTTTGAGAGCATGAGCTTGAACCAGGGAGGGGTAGAGAGAGGAGGAGAGAAAGAATCCTAAGCAGGCTCTGTATTGTCAGTGCGGAGCCCAATGTGGGGCTTGAACTCACGAACCGTGAGATCATGGCCTGAGCTGAAATAAGAGTGGGATGTTTAACTGACTGAGTCACCCAGGTGCCCCTAAAACTAGTAATTTCTGATAAACCAGTAACATAGAATTGGAAGAAAAATAACTTAACCTAAGAATATACAGAATATAAAAGTATTCAATTGATGGGGCATCTGGGTGGCTCAGTTGGTTAAGCGTCTGACTTCAGCTTAGGTCATGATCTCACAGTTTGTGAATTCGATCCCCAAGCCTGGCTCTATGCTGACAGCTCAGTGCCGGGAGCCTGCTTTGGATTCTGTGTCTCCCTCTCTCTCTGCCCCTCCTCTGCTCATGCTCTGTCTGTCTGTCTGTCTCTCTCAAAAATAAAATAAAAACATTAAAAAAAATTTTTAAGTATTCTATTGCTGTTAAGTCAGTATTCAAAATCACTGTGAGTGTATTATTTTAGTTACATAGTGTGTAATCTCAAAAACATATTTCTTGGAAAAGAAAAAACAAGGGTTTTCTTGATAGTTATGAGACTAGTCTGCCCAAAGACAGTAAATAAATGAATTAACTATGAGAGCCAAGCAATTTCAAAGCAATTACTCACTAAGAGGCTTTGACTAACCTCATTGCAACTAGTGGAGGAAGGTACTTGCTAACCCACAGTCCCTCAAAGCTACAGAATGAATAATGCAGCAACCACCGCTTCCAAGACCAGAAGATGGGCAAGGATTTACCTTAAATGGAGACAACTTCAAACAGCCTTTGAAACCACTTCATCCTGCCATTCTGCTGTAATGACAAGGATGCAAACTACTGCCGTGGGCCTCATCTTCTCTCTTCATTTACTGCATACCAGAGTTACCAGGTGAGGCTCGAAAGTTTGCAAGACAATTGTTCTGGGGTGGGCCCAGGGCACTGGGTGTCTGTCTAGAAGCCCTCCGGGTGATCGCAATGTACAGAGTCAGCGCTATGAATCAGTGACTTGCTCCCACAGTTGCTGCTCTCATTTGCCTGACTTCAGTCTTGCCCTCCTGTGACATCCTCTACTAATGTTGCCAGGATGATCTTTCTGTAATGCCTAAGCAATTAAATTAAAACTTCTGGGCACAGTGTAAGACTCAACATGATCTGCTTTTAAATACCTGACCAGCTGCCTGTCCCTGGCTCTCTCCCCACGAGCTCCACCAAGCACTTGTTTCCAGCATGCCTGCCTCACCCTCAGGGCCTACACTTACCCATTCCTTGCTCTGACATGTTCTCCAATGTTTATGTGTTTATCTGCCTGGAGAACTGCATCTTCTGCACAAAGTTTCTCCTGCCATCCCAGCCTCCACTCCTCCCTCCATCAGTGTTCTCAAAGCACAAGTGTATTTGGGTTCTCGTTTTTTGTTTCTTCTGTTTCGTTTTTTTTTTTTTTTTTTTTTTTTTTTTTGACTAATCATATTGAACTTTCATTTTAGAACATATGTCTCTCTCATCTTCACTAGACATTTCTGGAGCAAGGACTAGGTCACATTTGCCTCTGTATCCCCCAAATTAACACACTGTCTGGCCTATACTGGCATTTTGTACGTGTTGAATACATGAATGAAAAGCATTTTATACTTTTTTCACCTTACACAGACAGAGCCCGAGGAGATTCACTTTGGGTCCGTTGAAAAAGTCAAGCTTATACTAAAATAAAAAGTATTAGACTTTACTTAATATTTAGTAATAGCAGTGACAATTACTTTAGAAGATTAGCCTTTTGATTAGGCTGATAGCTGAATTTTAAACATGGTTAAAGTCAAAGAAAAACGTAAATCCCCAAGAGTGCTCTCATATCATCAGCCTCCCCAAACCACATATTTTCAGAATCAGAGCCAATATATACCCACCTTAGACTTCTAAGGGAAAGAAACCCATTTAGTGCCCACCATAAGTTGGCCTAATTAGGAATCATGTGACATCTAACCCACAACTCTGGTGAACATGCTTACTTTGTATTTGCTTTCTGATCTGGAAGGGGTGGGAATATGTCCTTTTTTCTTGAAGGTTGTAAAGTGCTTGCACTGAGGACATGGCTTGGTGCTGGAATCAATACGGCCAAGTTCCAAGAAGTACTTATATTTGATGGAATCTTCATGTGTTAAGTTATAGGTAATTGTTCTTTCTTCCAGGAATTCAAAACACTCCGTGATGGGGCATTTGATTTCTACTTGGCCAAGCTGTACCTGTGTGAAAGAGCAAATAGGAGACAAAAATTTTTTAAAAGTACTGGTTAATTTTCTCTTCTTTTTTTCATACAGTATTGCTTACTTCATGATTACAATAAAGGATTATTCATCATTTTTCATGACTTGTAACAAAATAAATGGCAATCATTTTGGTACCTATATTAGGCAGTACCAAAATAATCACTATATAACATTTACAAAATTATTTACAGTATATCTAAGCATTCTCTATCATCATATTAGTGAACTTAAATGGACCTAAACCATAGGCTCACCAAAGAAGCAAATTATCATCCCATCCTTCCAGAAACCTCAGAGTAAGAAGGTATTCAGACAATGTGCCAGCTAAAGGAACCGTGGGATGAAAAGGTGATTCAGATTTTTCAACCCAACTACAAAGTACCTCAGCACTAAACTTAGGGCACCTTTAACTACTGTTAAGGAAGAAAAAAAAGGATTTTGAAAGTACATATGCATATATGCAACACATAGTAGTTTTGAAATATTGCCAATAATAACTCCATTTTCCCTGACTCTTCCATGTAACAAACAGAATAGTTTTTATGTCATCAGAATCACAGGAGCAATTAAAATTACACCAATCACATCGATGCAAGAAAAACCCATATGAGATCTGGCCACAACTGAGGTCATTTATAAAATGAATATTTTCACAGGACCACAGAATTAGGAGAGAGGAGAAAGGTACACTAGAAGAGTACATTTAGCATTTGGTATGGGATACTAGATAAGGTTACACTAAAGATTATAGCCTATAAAGCACCAAGTGTGGACACAACTAAATTTTAACAAATGAAGAAAAAAAACTACTTTGTAATAAAGAGTTCCAAGAATACTGTACATAAGTAGTGAACAAGAGGTGTTTGTATTTATATATCATGGCATCATAATCTCTTTTTATATATCCTAACATATATAGCAAAGGGAGACAGTGAAGGCCCCAGATGGCAAATGATGCTAAATAATTTCTTTCTCATTTGGGTGAAATGTCACCTGACATTCTGAGAAGGCAAAATACGTTGATCTTAATGAGAAAAGCCCTCTGTGAAAACTGAGGGAGGGAAAGGGGATAAGCTACACTGTCTGGAGAAAGAAAAACATCACCGCAAAGAACAATTTCAAAAAAACACACAACTAACATCATAGTAACTTTTCCACTTTGCATTTATCTGGCACAGACTTGAGGACAGGTAAAGTAACACAGGCTAGGGGTACATAGGTGGCTCAGTCGGTTATGCATCTGACTTCAGCTTAGGTCATGATCACACAAGTTTGAACCAGTTCTTGAGTTCAAGCCCCACATGGTTCGTGAGTTTGATTCCTGCATGAGACTCTCTGCTGTCAGTGCAGAGCCTGCTTCAGATCCTCTGTCCTCTCCCCCGCCCCCCGCCCTCCCCTTGCTCTCATGCACTCTCTCTCTCAAAAATAAATGAACATAAAAAAAAAGGAAGAAGCCATAGGCTGAAGGGTGCATGGGATGATACATTTAATACCAGTAAAGGACATGAGCCAGACTGATAATGAAAGAGTCCAGCTTTGGATATACCTCCTTCTTAGGATCAAACTGCTGAAAGTGTATATTGCTACATAATGCTATATCACTACTATACAACACATGGTCTAGAGAGATTTCCAAATATTAGCCCCAAACAATTTTTTCTACTTTTTATGATGTCTTCTTTTAGTTACAATCAGATTTGGTTATTACACTTGTTTTTATCATGTTTATTTATATTTGAGCAAAAGACAGAGCATGAGTGGGGAAGGGACAGAAAGAAAAAGGGAGACACAGAATTCAAAGCAGGCTCCAGACTCTGAGCTGTCAGCACAGAGTCTGACGTGGGGCTCAAACTTTTGAACTATGAGATAATGACTTGAGCTGAAGTCAGAAGCTTAACTGACTGAGCCACAAGGCACCTCTTGATTATTACACTTGTTAGAGAGTATGAAAAGTGATTATAACCCAAATTAAGGTTTATAATAAATTGTTTTCAGTTATAGCTCAAGACATAAATCCTCAAAAGATTTTAAACAGACCAAAAAAAAAAAAAAAAAAACCAACCCATGTGTGACATTATTAAAAACTGGGTTAATGAAACATATAAAACTTTTTAAATTTTTATAAATATTTCCTCTTTTAATATTCTGTCAACATTTATCAAGCTGATTCTGAGCCAGGTAAGGGATTAGGCACTGAAGCACTGCAAGTGCCTATCAGTAAAGAAGTAATCATGACACAGAGCAGTGACACCTGCTGGCAAGAACGGAGTGTCAGGAGAGGATCTAGGGGAGGCTTGGTAACCTTACCCTTGTGAGGTTCAGAAGAGGCTTCTTGGAAGAAGTAAGGTTTCAAGTGAGATCTTAAGTTTAATAGAACTTAGCCAAACAAGGGTGAAGATGTTTCAAGCAGACAGAAGATACAACTTGGACAAAGGCCTGGAGGTAAGATGATATGGCACACTTTAGTGGGGTGCCCACCGATCCCCACATCCTAATTGGATCGCATGTATACTGCCCTAAGGCACATGCATCCTAACTTAAAGACAACAGCCATAGAGGGACTGAAGGATGATCAGTATGACTGAATCACAAAGTGGGAATATAGAAAGATAAGGGTGTACGGATGAACCGGAATCATGAGAGCAGAGCATGAAACCATCCTAAAAGTGTGGGTGTTTTCCATATGAAAATGAAAAACTCCAATTTTCAGCATGTGAAAAACAATTTCTTTTTATTCCACATAGAAAAAGTTCCCTTGGGCCATTTCAAGTGAATCTTATCTACTGGGAGACAGCATACGTTAGGGGGTAGGAGTCAATTTTTTGCTCCTTGGTCAATGCTTTAACCTGGCCTCCTTCACTTATAAGTTTGTTTGTTTATTTTATTTATTTTTGCGAGAGAGCATGAGTGGGGGAGGGACAGAGATAGAGGGGGATCTGAATCAGGCTCTGCACTGACAGCAGCGAACCCAATGTGGGGCACCTGGGTCGAAGTCAGACACTAAACTGATTGAGCCACTCAGGTGGCTATAAATTTATTTTAACTACAAAAATATCAGCAATGGAAGTAGTAATTTCACAGCCACCTAGGGACAGTCAGGTCTTATAGAAATGAATGTAGTTTAGGGACCAGAACAATCCAAGGTAACTCAAGGGAGCAGGTTATCTTATTATTCCTTCAGTAGTGAGTGTTCATTTCCACACCACATTGGGATACCTGTCATCCAACATCCAACCAAGGATCTTGTCATCTTTAGTGTTTTTCAAATCTGCCTGAGTATCTATCCACTTGCATAGAACACACACTTTCTTCATGTTCTCAAACTCTCTGCATTTTGCCTATCCTATGCCTTCTTTTCTTTCTGAAAGCTGCAAAATCCTTACCCCACTGCAATGGACCAAATGATCTTTACCTTATTAAGCAGATAGAAGCAATATATATGATCATATTCCCTCATCTTCCCGCTACCAACCCTCTCAGATTCTGTCTCTCCCCATCTTTTTTGTCCTCCTTCCTTTTAATGTTTAGGGCCTAAATCTACTTTCAGGACAACTGCTTGAGTCTCTTAAAGTGTTTGCTGAGAATTCAGGTTTTCTGGCCCACCCAGGACCTACAAAATTTTAATCACTGCTGCTAACGTAGTAATAGGCAGTTTGGTACAATTCCTCATACTATTCTTTGAATTACTCATAGTTCTTCAGAGTAAGAATATCTCCTTTTTCATAATAAAATGCTACTCCTGACCTATGCAATCTCTTGGCCTCTATATTCTATCTTTTACAGAATAATTTTTCTCAAAAAAAAATCACAACCAAACAAGTAATCATGATTAAGCAAAGTGCATTCGTTTATTTATTCAACAAGATATATATTTCATCAGTTCAAGGACACAGTTTCTTCAGCATTTTAATATCTTAAAAGTCAGGATTGTCTTACAATCAATGGTCTTCAGCATTGTTCCATAGTTTAATTCACAGTTTTTATTTTCTTGATGGCACATAATATAATACAATATTATATTGTAATAATTGCATATTATATACAATTATGTGTATTATATTGTATATTCTATTGTATACAATATAATACAAATATATAACAAGAGACCATGTCTTAGTCCTCAATGAAATGTGATCTTTACAGTTAGGCACTGTGGTGGACCCTGCAAAAATGAGGAGAGAGAGACACAAGGCTTCTATGCAGGAAATGAGAGATAAACAAGTAATAAATCAGGCAGATTATAATCAGAGGGAACTACAAATCAGGGAAGGGGTCTCTGAGGAGGTGACAGTTTGAACAGAAAACTAAAGTGTCCTTATTCAGAGAAACTGGGGAAAAGACTACAGGCAACAGAAGCAAGGACATGGCCCCAGGGCAGAAGGTGCCTGATGTGCTTGTGTTCAGAGAACAGAACTGAGTGACTGAGACACATACCAAATGAGCCAGATCACATAGGCCTTACTGGCTGTGATAAGAACCTATAGACTGTACTCTAAGTTCAATGTGAATCGTTGAGTAGTTTTATGAGGTGGAGTGACAGACCTTGATTTACATTAAAAAAGTCACTCAGGTTCTTCCTGGAGAATAGACTGTAGAAGGACAAAAGTGGACACTGGAAGAATAGGGCTCCGGATTATACTTTTCTTTTTATCAGTGGCCTCTGATGTTTCAACCCTCCAGACAGTTGATGGATGATTGAACTAGGTAACAGGAGTAGCCAGATATGGGCTGCATTTTGGAAGAGGAATCAGTGGGGTGATGAACCAGATATCAAAAATGAAGCAAAAGAAGGAAGCAAAGGTAACTCTAGGATTTTGGCTTGAATAATCTGATGATGGGCCAGTGCTATTCACTGAGCAGTGTCTAATAAAATAGTTTCAATAGATATGTGATATGTGCTAGACAGGATTCACTGCAAATTTATTACAGAAACAGGAATAAAGACCATTACTTCATCCAAAAGCCCATATATTTGCCCCTACACTATTACAAGTAAAAGATACAGGTCTAGGATATAAAGGAGCTGAAGGTATGAACCCTGACCTAATGGAACCGGAGAATACAGGAATCAAATTTGTGTTGATAGCCTCTTCTAGCAACTAGGATTTGATGACAGGAATTCCCTTTAATATTTTACCCACCATTTAAAACATTCTTTAAATCAGAGTAATCATAAACATATGCAAAAGTAAGCAGATTGATATTATGAATTCTTAAGTACCCATTCTCCAACATCAACAATTATCAACTCTTGGCCAATCTTGTTTCTTCTGTGCACTGTCTATATTGTCCTTCCATATTATTTTGAAACAAATAGTAAACATCATGTCATTTCATTCATGAATATTTGTTTATGGATCTAAAGAAAATAAGTTCTTTAAAACACAAAACCATGATACCAGATATCTCCTTAAAATGAAGTAATTCTTTAATATCAATTTAACAGTTCAAATAACATATCATCTAACTTCTGTTTCAAGGATCTTATGTACTTGGTATACTTAACACAAAGATATTTAAATATATTTGTGTTCAATGCTAATGTAAGTTTATGTCACTGAAAAATATGCTGTCCAATTCTGGACAAAATCATGTCCATTCTTGTGACAAAATTACTTAACTCAAAAACAATCTCTTGTGTCTCCAAGAGACACTATTACCCAGTTAGCATTCAAGCTAAAAGGCTAATTTGCCACTTGGGACACGTCAGAAGTAATTTAGTGACACAGGTGAGGGAAGGGGCCTCTGGAAAAGGTCAGATTAATTAAATCATCCAAAGAAAAGGACAGAGAAAGTTTAAAATTTGGCCTTCAAAGCTTGACTTATGAAAGGAATGGTTCACGATCTGAGGCTTGGTTGTAAGTGTTGGTTATGATAGTTTGCCTTGGACTTTGTTCACTTGATAACCATTTCCTCTTTCCTTAAAAATGGAACATGTTAATATGACAGAGAAGAGACTACCACAACAAAAGCAATAGCAATCATGAAATGTACACAGCACCTCCTACATGCCAAGCACTGTTCTTTTTTTTTTTTTTTTAAGTTTAATTGTTTAAAGTAATCTCTACACCCAACATGGGAGTTGAAGTTACAACTCCGCGATCAAGAGTCTCATGCTCTATAGACTGAGCCAGCCAGGCACCCTGCCAAGCACTGTTCTAAACGTTTTATCTTGCATTAATTACTTTGTGGAGCACTAAAGAGGCGGATTCATTTTCAAGTTCATGGATTTCCCCATGACTTTATCATTTATAGGAACGTGGCTGCTTTACTGATAAATAAGCTTTTCTGTTTACTTAACAGCTACTAAAGAACATTGTGCTTGATACCTTTGAATTTTTGGGAAAAAAAACATTGAGCCAAATATCCCAGAAGTTCTCTCAAATCCAAGCAAAATAAATACAAAGAAAGTCACACCTAGGCTTACCAAGTAAAAGTGTCCAGCACCAACACAAAGTAATTAAAAGCAAAAGAGAAAAAAGGTAATGCCACACAGAAAATTTCAGTCCCAAGTGTCTTGCTGGTAAATTCTACTGAGAAATTAAGGATGGAATAATACCAGTATTACACAACTACTCTTACAGAATAGGTAAAAGGGTACGAGAAGAAGGGGTCACTGCTCAAATTGTGTTATTAGGTCAGCATAATCCTGATACCAAAACCTGATAAAGACATTGCAAGAAAGGAAAATTTCTGGCCAATCTCTTTATAAACATAGATGCAAAAATCCTAGACAAAATATTAGTAGACCAAACTGAACCATATAAGATAAAGGTACTAGATCATGATCAAAGCAGGTTTACTGCAAGGATACAAGTTTGGTTTACATTCAGAGATCAACTGGTATAACTCATAAATTAATATGGGAGAAAAATCATATGATTATCTCTATAGAAAATTATCTTCCACAGAGTAAACGTATTTGATAAATTCAGCGTTCATTCATGTTAAAATCTTAACAAACTAGTAAGAGATGAAAATTCTTTGTTAATCTGATAAAGAACATTTACAAGAAAACCTACAATAAGCATCACATTCAATGGTGAAATACTTATATCTTTCTTTTTGAGACTGGAAGTAGGTCAAGTATACACTGCCACCATTATTCAAAACTAACTAGAGCTCATAACCAATAGAAGAAGAAAAGAGAAATGACAATAAGACAATTAGAAATAAAGATATAAAATCCTCCATTTCTCACAGATTGCATAATTATATATACAGAAAATCCAAAATAATCTACAGATAAACTACTAGGATTAATAACTGAATTTAGCAAGTTTGCTGAATAAGTCAAATACACAAAAATCAAATCTATGTCTATAACTAGTAACATGCAATGTGAAAAAAATCTTTAAGAAATATCATTTATAGCAATATAAAAAAATACAAAGTGTTAATAAAGCCAACAAAATATGTATAATACCATTCCACAGAAATATCTGAAATATTTTTGAGAAAACAATAAGTAAACAAATGGAGGGATATGTCAGGTTCTTGAATTGGAAGTTTCAATATGGTAAAAAATATAAATTCAGTCATCTTAATCTATTAAATTTCCTGGAGCTCTCTCTCTCTCTCTTTCTCTCTCTCTCTCTCTTCTCTCTCTCTGTCTTGAGGACAAAGTGAGTTCAAAACTATAAGCTGACTGTGAAATACTTACGGATGGTTATGGTACTCCTGCTCTAAAAAAACTAAGTAGAAAAACTTAAGTAGAAAAACTAAGTAGAAAAACTTGTTCTACCAGACAGAAGATGAATCATAAAGCTACAGTAATTACAATAGTATAACAGTAGCACACAGAGAGATAAGGATGGGTCATGACAGGTGATAGAACAGGAGAGTACTGAACAGAACCACTTGCATAGGGACACTAGAGGCACCAACACTATAGAGCAGTGTGGAGGATAATTTGTTTTCAGTGAGTTATGTTGAGTCACTTAAATAACCATTAAAAAATTATGTCTTGACTTGTACCTCAAACCAAGTGGACTGTAGCATTATCAAAAAAGATTAAACAACAAAGCTTCTAAAGATGATCAAGAAAACTATCTTCATGATAGGGAAGGGAAACATTTCTTACATATGACATTAAAAATTATACTACAAAAACTGCTAAACTGGGCTAAATAGAATCTAAATCTCTGTTCACCAACAGATACTGTGGAGAGAGTGAGACTGTCAATAAGAGTGGGAAAAGATATTTGCAGTGTCAAAGACAAGGTTTTGTTCATCCAGAATATATAAAGAACCCCCGAAAATCAATAAGATAAAGACAACTAACCAAACAGAAAAATAGTCAAGACACTTCACAAAAGAGGATGTTCGATTACCAACAAACATGAAAGTGTATTCAACTTCATGAGTTATCAGGGAAATGAAATTAACACCACAGTGACATGTAATTCTGAAGGAATTAATTGGGTTCTCGTAGCACTTATACTGAGTGCAAAATACATTGAGGAAGATACTTGTTGGGATGAGTACTGGGTGTTATACATAGTGGATGAGTCACTGGATTCTACTCCTGAAATCATTATTGTACTATATGCTAAATAACTTGGATGTATATTAAAAAATAAAAATAAATAAAACATAAAATAAATTATTTTTTTAAGTTAGCAAAATAATGTTTAGATTGTTAAGATAATTAGAAGATTAATGCAGCATTAATTTTCTTTTCAATCATGCAACTGTGTTTTTCTTTACACAATACCTGTTAATGTTAATCACCTTTCTTCTTTCTTCTCATCCAAATTTTCATGCTTGTTCATTTAAGAAAAATGTTTAGGGGCACCTGGGTGGCTTAGTTGGTTAAGCATCTGACTTTTGATTTTGGCTCAGGTCATGATCTTATGGTTTGTGGGATCAAGCCCTGTGTAGGGCTCCACTACACAGAGCCTGCTTAGGATTCTCTCTCTCTGTCTCTCTGTCTTTCTCTGCCCCTCCCCACCCCATGTGCTCTCTTTCAAAATAAATAACCTTTAAAAAAATAAAAATGTTTAAATTTTAATTCAGTTTTTTGAATCAGGTCAGAAATTCTCATAATTCAAAAACTAAAAAGTATAGGTACAAATTAGCAAGTCTCTCTCTTTTAACTATACTCATTTTCTATCCATCCAGCCAAATAGTTGCTGTTTCCTTCAAGAAATGTTTTAGCATATATAAGAAACGAAAATATATGTAGTCTGTACCTTTTTTTACCCAAATGTTAAATCACCTTGCTTTCTTTACTGGATAGTACACTGTGGAGATATTTTCATATCACATAGGAAGGTCTTCCTTGTGTTTTGTTTGTTTTTAATAATGTCCCAGTATGCTATTATACTATAACCAGCCTTATTTCTCATACTGTTGAACATCTAGATTGCTTCTCATATATATATTTTGGTATGTCAAATAGTGCCACAGTGAATACTCTTATACATAAATTATTCACATATGAGCAAGTATATCAGTAAGATAAATTCCCTAGATTCTTTAAGAGAAGTCTCAAATATTAATCAGTCTCTAAAAATATTAGTATGAAGGGATTTTTCAAAACAAAGTATCAACTATTTATTTAGACTGAAAGAGAAATGTATATAATATGCATTCAGGTAAACAGAATGAGTACATATTCATCTAACTATGATAACATTTACTTTTTAAAAGGCAGAAGTTTTAGAACAGACTAGATATTTTGTCACAGGTTAGAGAGGGAAATACTTCTAAAAGAAAAAAATTTGAGTTTTCTTTGTTTACATGTTATCTGCTCTTATTTTCCCATTATGTTAATCTAAATAAGATACTCCAATTTCTTACAATCAGAAATAAAGACACAACACAGGTAATTTATGAGAAGAACCCTAAAATGGGAATCAGATGCAAGATGCTGCTGCTATTTATCTGGCTGAGTGCCCTTGAATTTCAGGGCAACACACAGTCGACACTTTCAGAGATGGACTAATTCACCTTTAGGATTCCCTGCTGTCTCTAAAATAGTTTAATTAGAAGACATGCTGTATTACAAAAAGGCTGATAGTGCACTTAAGCTTTCTAAAGCTTTAGCTGTAGCTAACAAATCAGTAGAGTATAGTAGTTAAAATAGTTGATTCCAGACTCAGATTGGCTCTTCCCCTTACTACTAGTTCCTTACTCTCTCCCTTGTCCGGCATCTGCGTCTGTAAATTTGGGATGGCAATATACCACCAAACTGGGTTGCACAGAGGACTGTATGAGTTAACCTGTGTAAAATACCTGGAACAGTACCTGGCAGATGGGGAAAACTCAATAAAAGTTTGTTAATATCTATCTTCCTTGATATTTAGAAAGCAGTATTTCACAAAATTAATTTTAGAAATTAAAAAACTCTTATGCGTATTTCTTATTTGAGAACATTTTAAATCCTGCAATCATTCATAATTCATAATTTAGTATTCTCATTCATAATTCAGTGCTCTCTCAAAATCATATATTTAAAGGAAGATAAATAAAGTACAAGTTATATGAATATATTGTATTCCAATAAGGAGAACTGAATGCTGAGGTACATAAGAAAAACAGATATTATAGATTTTTATCAAAAGTGTCCCATTTTCTTAAAAATTTAACTAAGAAAGGAAATAGAAACATATAGATAGGAACACATAGATATATAGATCATAGTAATAAACACAAAATAGCATTTTAAGTATATTTAATTGACCTAGTGCCACAGAGTAATAATTAGCATTACTCTGGTGGGAGATAATAGGCCTCATTTTATTATTATTATTATTATTTTTTACCCAGAAGTTTAATTTCAGTAAAAAGAAACATGTGAAAATCTCAGAGACTAGAAACCACTTTAAGCTTTAAAACATTTTACAGAATCCACAAGAAACCCTTATAACATCTCTCTTCCTCCTCACTGGTTTCTTTTTTTTGGCCTTCAAAATATGCATAAATATCTTAAAAATGCCAAAAGCAAATAAAAGCAAAAGCCAATGGTGGTCTAGTTATGGAAAACAATTTTGCCTTATCCACAAATCATAGTTAATTCTCTTAGCAACACTGAAAAGTGAAACAAGAAAGCAAAACTTTGCAAATATAGGTGATTTTGAGGATTTATGAGTAGGCAGATTAGTGCCATTGACTCAAATCGTGGGCATATTTAAGCTAACAAGTTCAGGGAAAATTACTGCAAAATAGAAATGTTGGCCTAGAAGAGTAATGTAGTAGTTTCCTAAATTTTCTCCCTGAACACAAGATATTTTAAATTTTCTGCTAGGTCGTATGGGAGGTGTTTACCCATTTTTCTTGGTAAGGGATGTTCAATTGCTTGAAGACAGCTATCATGTCCCTTCAGTTTTCTTTTTCTCCCAGGGACACATCTCCACTTCTTTAACTGTTCCTCATATATTTTTTGACATCTTTTCTTCTTCCTAGCTTTGTTGTTTAGTAAATGTGTACCACCCAGAAACCAGCACCATCATTCAGGTGTGGTCTGTCCATCAGGGAAACAGGATTAGCCTCAACCACAGTAAAAACTGAAAGGAGGCAGAAAAAAAAACAAAAAACAAAAAACTCTCAACTTTAAGTTACCAAAATTAAGGCAAAGAGAAGTGAAAACTTGAATAGGCCAATTACAGTAGAGGACCTAGTTAGGGTAGGTCTTCTAGGAAAGTATCTCTTTCTTGGGTTTTCCACTCTGTTTCAATAGAAGATTCTCTGTTCTCCCTCTTTTCTCTCTGTTGGTTTTCTCTTTTCTCATCTCATCTATTTTTCTCACCTTGTCTTTTTCTCATCTTGTCTGCTTTTACATTCTTTGATCTTTAAGTCAGGCTCCTAAAGAATTAATCTTTTATTTCTTAAAATAACTTAGATCTTGGGCTTACCCTTTATATTGCTTTTTTTTTCTTTTCATTTTCCTTCCTTTCGATTTTTATGTTTAAGATTACCCTATTAATGCTTTTATTTGTTTCATTTTGTTAGTCTTTTCTTAGTTTCTTAAGATGATTCCTTAGTTCCTTTGATTTCTGCTTTTATTCCTCAGTAATGAATAGTTTTTACTATGTTCTAAAACTTTTGGAATGAAATGTTTTCTCTTCGTTATTTTCCAAGCAGTTTATAAACTTTTCATCTCCTCTTTAAATGTTAATTTCTATGCAGTTAAAAAATTTTTAGTAACTTTTTTCTACTATTTATTTTCAACTTTGCTTAATTATGAATAAAGGAAGTGATCTACAAAATATTAATTTTAAAAATAGTAAGATATTATTTCTAGCTAATTATATAATTTGTAAAAAAATGTTTCTTGGACATTAATATTTTTTACCTTAAGCAAGAGATATAATATTCTATATAGATTGCTACTAACTCCTAGTTTGGATGGTTTAAGTTAATTCCTCTATGGGCTCATTAATTATTTATCTACTCAATCTGATTCTGAAAAAGGAATATTAAAGTTGCTTGCTATATATTTTTTTCAAATTATCTCTGTACTTCTCATTCATGTATTTTTCATTTACATATTTAACTGAAACGTTTCTTAGTGCATATAAACTTATGACATGTCTTCATAAGTAGTCTTGTCCCTATTTGGTGTTTTCATATTTAAATACTACCTCATCAGAAATTAACACTACCACTTGCGGGGCACCTGGATGGCTTCCCTGGGTTGAGTGTCTGACTCCTGATTTCAGCTCAGGTCATGATCTCATGATTCATGGGTTCAAGCCCTATATGGGGTTCTGCACTGACCATGTTGAGCCTGCTTGGGATTCTCTCTCTCTCCCTCTCTCTCTCTGCCCATCCCCCACTCCCTCTCTTTCTCAAAAATAAATAAGCTTTAAAAATACTGCCACTTCTTTTTTTTATAAAAGATTTTTAAATGTTTATTTTTGAGATTGAGACAGAGCACGAGTGGGGGAGGGGCAGAGAGAGAGGGAGACATAGAATCTGAAGCAGGCTCTATGCTCTGAGTTGTCTACACAGAGCCCAACAGGGGGCTTGAACTCACGAACTGCAAGAGCATGACATGAGTCGAAGACGGACACTCAACCCACTGAGCCACCAGGGGCCCTTTCTTTCTTTTAATAGGCATAAAACTTCTATGGCTTTGCTCATTTATTCTCACTTCAATTTCCTTGTAAAACACTTTGGCTGTAAATGATTCTGTGGATTAGTTTCAACTCAATACTCAAATATTTATTCAGTCCCTAGTGTGGGCAAGGGATGCTACTAGCTACTGGGGAGAATTTGTACATAAATAAACTGTTGTTTTCAAGTAGCTTTTCAGTTTATAGGGTAGATAAAGATGGGCATAAATGACCACAGTTTAGGCAAAGAAGCAAAGGAGAACTGATTTTGACTGTTCATGGAAAAGGAGGTATTTCAGTTAAAAATTTTTTTTTAATGTTTTATTTATTTCTAGGAGAGAGAGAGAGAGAGAGAGAGAGCATGAGGAGGGGAGGGTCAGAGAGAGAGGGAGTCACAGACTCCGAAACAGGCTCCAGGCTCTGAGCTGGCAGTCAGCACAGAGCCCGACGCGGGGCTCGAACCCACGAACCGCGAGATGATGACCTAAGCGAAAGTCGGCTGCTTAACCAACTAAGCCACCCAGGCGCCCCGGAGGTATTTCAGTTAAAATGAAGAATGAAAAGGATCACAATGAGTAGATTTCGCTGTATTAACAGAAAAAAATATGAAAAATAGTTTAAAAGATATCTGATATAATATAGATAAGCAAACATTAAAAATTGTATTTACCTAAGTATGTAAAAGTATATATGGAAAAAGCATTAAGCAAGAGAGAAAGAATCACTAAAAATGATTTTTGTGCTGTGGAATTACATTTTTATTTAATGCTCTAGTATTTTTGTTAAAATTTTGATTACACAGAATTTTTTTGTATTTCTTTTTTTTTTTTAAGTTTATTTATTTATATTGAGAGACAGAGAGAGCACAAGTGGGAGGGAGAGAACCAAGAAAGCAAAAGAGACAATCCTAAGCAGGCTCCACACTGTTAGTACAGAGCCTGACATGGGGCTCAATCTCACAAACTGTAAGATCATGACCTGAGCCAAAATCAAGAGTTTAGCACCCAACTGACTGAGCTACCCAGGCACCCTTGCATAAGTATTTTCTGAACTTAGTAAATGGTAGATCCAGAATTGATATTGAAACCAGTAGCCAAACCTTTGGGTTGATCTTGAAAACAAGACAGGACACTGAGAATTATGCATAAATTCAAAACCAAATTAATGCCATTATTTAAGTTTGTCTCTGAATATACCTGGTAGTCTTAGCTTATATCCTATACTACTGTACTAATGAATTCTGAGCTTTGCGACTAACCCTCTGTAGCATGCCATTTCCTAAGTAAACTAAACCCTTTGGGTATCCCTCCTACACAGTGCCACTTTCATTGAAGCTAATTCACAGAAAGCAATGTTCCTTTCCTGGAGCTGATGTCAAAATAGTTGTGTGGTATTATTTTTTTAATCCAAACCCCTCTCTTCCTGAAAACTGTTTAACAAATAGAACAATAAAATCACTCTTTACAATACTAGTAAACTTGGAGATAGTTCAAGTTTGACACTTTTTTAAAAATACATGTTCCATATTTTTACTCACAACCATTTAATTTTCTTCCTACAGGTTTTGGTCTTTCAGTATTGGCAAGCGTCAATGCTTTCCTAGACATTAAACCAAGTTCACATCGTTCTTTAACTTAAAAAGAGCAATTTCAACAGAGCCTTTTCATGCCAAAACAAAGTATCTTTGTGCACCATCCACCCAGTTCTAGGAATAGCATGTTCATTACCTGGAGTTTTTAGATTCAATAAAGAAAAATATAATTCCTTGTTCCTGGCTTCTATTCAGTATTTCCAAATATAAAACACTGTTTAGTGTGGAGTGACCAAATTTTCCTTCATATTTCCCAGAAACAAAGTTAAAGAGTGACTTAATATGAGAATACAAAAGAATATGTTTTCAAAAAAACTGTCCTTTCTTTCAATGCTTGAATTTTAATACTTCCAAAATAAGGTGGAATCTTAGTCTAGAAGTAAAGCATTCTCTTTTAAAAATATGAGTAGGACAGAGGTGCCTGGCTGGCTCAGTCAGACAGCATGTGACTTTTGATCTAGGAGATGTAAGTTAGAGTCCCACGTTAGGTCTAGACATTACTTAAAAATAAAATCTTTTTAAAAATATGAATAGGATAGAGAGGTGCCCAGAAAAGTCTTTCCTGGTGAATGGATATACTATAAACTCTTACTGAAAAGTTTTGTGAGTAGACTGAAAAAAGATTGAAATCCTCACAATGTTGAATGTCTTTACTGCAAATAGATTTTAAAGAATCCTACTCTGCTTCAAGTTTTTTCATTTCTTTAGGTGACTGCAATACAACAATAAAAATCTCTTGACTTTGCTACTGGCCAACAAGGTAAATATAGCTCATGTATTAGAATTGGGATAGCTCAAACGTGAAGTTTTTGATTAAAATAACAATTCGTTTCAGAAAACTAGCTAAGATAAAGTATATAGGAAGACAGTGTGATAGAGGGCAATTAGAAAACTGTAAGCAATGTGGAAAAAGTAGAATTTATCACAACATTTTAACAGAGTAAATAAGTAAAACTGAAAATCAAGTACCAAAACTCTCATACCTTTCTCTTATAAACTAACATAACTAAAGGAAGAATAACAACATAACTTACAGACTTTTATATAGTATTTATGCCTGTGTAGTATTTTTATAGTATTGTATATAATTCAGGCCCATTGTGGGTTCAGTTCCAGACCATCACGATACAGTGAATACTGCGATAAAGTGGGTCCAATGAATTATTTGGTTTCCTAGTGTATTTAAAAGTCATGTCCATGCTATGCTGTATACAAGTATATGGTAATGTTGCATGAATACAATACATACATAATGTATATAATGTAGACATAATGTATACAACAGCATCATGTCTATAAAAACAACGTACATACCTTAATTTTCAAACTTTATGGCTAAGAAATGCTAACCACCATATAAGGTTTCAAAAACCTTTTTGCCGGTGGAGGGTCTCGCTTCCGTGTTGATGACAGCTGACTGATCAGGGTGGTGAGGCAGGGGTGGCTATGGCAATTACTTAAAATAAGACAACAATGAAGTTTGATGCATTGATGGGTTCTTTCATTCACAAATGATTTCTCTAACGTATGCAATGTGTTGATCTCAGTTGAACTTCCTTTAAAATTACAGTGAATCCTCTCAAACCCTGCCACTGCTTTATCAACCAAGATGATGTAGTACTCCAAATTCTTTGTTGTCATTCCAACTATCTTCACAGCATCTTCACCAGGAGTAGATTCCATCTCAAGAAACCATTTTCTTTGCTCATCCATACAAAGTAGTTCATCTGTTCAAGTTGTCTCATGAGATTGCAGCAATTCAGTCACATCCTCAGGCTCCACTTCTAATTCTACTTCTCCTGCTATTTCCACCACATCCCTGAAGCCCTGAACCCCTCACAGTCATCCATGATGGTTGATATCAATTTCTTTCAAATTCCCATTAATGTTGATACTTTGACCTCTTCTCTAGTCATGAGTGTTCTTAATGGCATCTAGAACAGTGAATCCTTTCCAGAAGGTTTTCAGTGTACTTCTCCCAGATCCATCAGAGAAATTAGTATCTATGGCAGTATAGCCTTATGAAATATACTTCTTAAATAATAAGACTTTGAAAGTAAAAATGATTCCTTGATCCATGGGCTAACGAATGAATATTGTGTTAGCAATGAAACACATGAAAACAACATGAATCTTTCTGTCCATCTCCATCAGAACTCTTGAGTGACCAGGTACATTGTCAATGAGCAGTAATATTTTGAAAGGAAACTTTTTACTTTTCTGATCAATAGCTCTCAGCAGAAAGCTCAAAATATTCAGTAAACCATGTAGTAAACAGATGTGCTGTCATCCAGGCTTTGTTGTTCCATTTATAGAACACAGGCAAATAGATTTAGCATCATTCTTAAGGGCCTTAGGATTTCTGGAATGGCATATGTGAACTGACTTCAACTAAAAGGCACAAGCTGCATTAGCCCCTAACAGAAGAGTCAGCCTGTCCTTTGAAGCTTTGAAGCTAGGCATTGACTTCTCTTCTGTAGTTATAAAAGTCTTAGATGGCTTCTTCTTCCAAAATAAAGCTGTTTTGTCCACACTGGAATGCTGTTTTTTAGTGTAGATGTCTTCATTCATTATCTTAGCTAGATCTTCTGGCTATCTTGCTATAGTTTCTACATCAGCATTTGTCACCTGTTTTTACACTTTTGTGTTATGGGGATGGCTTCTTTCCTTAAATGTCAGGAACCAACCTCTGCGAGCTTCAAACTTTTCTTCTGTAGCTTCACTTCTCTCAGTCTTCTCTGAATTAAAGAGAGTTGGAGCATTGTTCTGGACTATGCTTTGGCTTAAGGGAATGTTGTGGCTGGTTTGATAAATCCAGACCACTTCCTGCTATATAGTAAAGGCTTAAGTTGTAAGCTTTCTGGAAACTTCTGGTATTGTCACAGTGAACTTGATGATGGTGATGATGATGATGATGATGATGATGATGATAACAACAGCAGTTAAGCACTTTCTATCAATCACCTCATTTTTTCCTGATAAAAATTCTACTCAGATTGTAACACACAGAAGAGTAAGAAAATATTGAAGCTTTAATTCAAACCTCATCACAGCCAGAGTCTTGACCCACTCTCACTACGTCCCTGCAGATGCTTACACAGACTTGCCAAAATTAACCACTTGACTAATAATGCCATGTTAGTGGCCACTGAGAATTTTTAAACACTTCATCATATGCAGCAAATGCCTTTCTAAACATAATACTTTCATAAGCAGAAGCAGTCCAACCTTTACCTCCCCCCTCCAGGTGCAGTGCTGTAAACGAGCAGATGGTCTCCAAGCTCGTCTGGGCTTAGAGGGCTGTGGGTCACCTGTTCCTCACCTATGAACGATTTCTAATTTTCACTCCTCAAGGCCTCACCCTCAACCTTCCATTTTAGCTGGCCAATACACATGCATTTGATAACCTCCCCTCCCACTTGACAGCGTAAAAGCTAATGTGGTGAGGTGAAGACTCCTTCAACGTTTTGTTCCTTACACATTCTCTTCTATCCTCCCTTCCTCTTTGTAAAAGCAGAACCTCCCACGCTTCTCAAGAGGAATATTTAAACTGCTTTGTCAAGGATCTCAACTCTCTCAAGTAATTTCAGACAATCAAGAACATAAACATGCTCAAGTTTCTCCCATCATAAAAGTAAAACAAAGTAAAAATTTGTTAGGACCCCATGTGCCTTAGTCTCTATGTCTTATTCTCCTTCCATTTTTAGCCAAGCTAACTGAAAGAATATTTAATATTCTTGACTCTGTGTTCACATTAAAAGACCCACAGCTATCTGTCTCATCGCTCCACTTGAAGTCACTCTCCACAAAATTATCAATGACCTTCTCATTATGGAATGCTGCTGGGAATCCTTACCTTCCATGCCTCTTCCTCATTAATGACACTGTTGACCTCTGTTTCCTTCCTGACCCCTACTATATCACACTCTCTTGGCCCCTGATACTTCCTTTTGTCCCCTTTGTGGGTCCTTTCTACAACTATCCCTTAAAGCCTCTTGAGTCTCCAAGGTTTCATATATAACAGATTGTTCTCACTGAGTAATCTGAGTGTTCTTCCTCTACTGCCATGGTTTCAACTCTACAGCCCAGATCTGTCTGCTGAACTTCTGATAGCCAGATGCAATTCCCATATCTCCAGTCAAATACCTCAAAGTCAGTCTAAAACAAATCATCTCTTTATCTTTCCCTGATGGCCCACTTTACTTCACGTTCCTTAGCACAGTGAATGGCACAGTAACCAGAAAACAAAACATTTCCTCTTGACTCTTCTTCTGCATCATCTCTCCCTCAATCAATCAACAAAATTCTACTTGATGTCCACTGCCACTAAATCCAGGCTTGGGAATACTTTTCTTAAAACACAAATCTGACCATGATAATCCACTAGTTAAAATACTTCAATAATACTCCTGTGCTCAGATAAAATGAAAACTCCCTAGTATGTTAAATAAAGACCCATTTCATGATGTGACTACTTTTCTGGACTCCCAAATGCTACTCCCCACCATTGCTGACTACAACCCAGTCACACTCTATTTGCCTCTGAAACATGTTCCTTCTACTTGGGACATTCTTCACATATACTTTTCTTGTTGAAACACTGCAGGTCTTAGCTTTGATGTCAACACCCTTTTGGAAAACTTTCCTAATCCTTCAAAATTGCATCATGTGATTCTTAATCACCTGTAGCAGCCTGTATTAGCAGTCAGTTTATTTATTCCATTCCAGAGTAAGTGCCTGCTTTTCCCATTATCCTATAAACTCTTAGAGGGCAGGAATACCTCACCCACCTCTTGGCACAGAGTAGGTTCATAACTCTGATTCTAAGTATTTGCTGAAATTCAAAAAGAGGTGAATATAGTTAGTGTTGATTTTCTAGGTAATGACCAGGTGATGAGTCTCTAGTCACAGAAGGCTAAGGGTCAAGCAGGACACAGAGATACAGATGAATTTGGGAAACATGGGGCTCTTAGTCCAAAGACAACAACTATTATAGGAGAGGAAACGTGATTTTGTTTTGTCTAGTATATAAAGTGGTCTTGTAGGTAGAATAATTAATGCCCTGTTCTGGACTATTTTAAGGGGTTTGGGAGCCGGAGAGGGAGTGACAGCCTAATTGGCCTTTATCAGTAGTTCTAAGAAGATGGAAATGATCAATCATAACTACCAGGGCAGATACCTCACACTGGCCAGAAGTCCAAACTCCCTTAAGGGGAATGGCTACATCTTTTGCTGTCCAAAACTAGCTGTTATACCCAACGTGCTAATTGAAAGAACAAGGCTGGGATGTAGGGAGAGAAATGCTTCTGGCCCTTTCGATTGGTCAGCCCATTCTTCCTAATTCAAGTCCTTTAAAGTGTTCCTAAGCTGCTTCCATTCAAGAGCATTGATTTTTACATTTTTAATTTTTTTATTTATTTTTGACAGAAGGAGAGATGGAGTGCTAGTAGGGGAAGGGCAGAGAGAGGGAGAGACACAGAATCTGAAGCAGGCTCCAGGCTCTGAGGGGTCAGCACGGAGCCCAACACAGGGTTTGAACCTACGGACCGTGAGATCATGACCTGAGCTGAAGTTGCCACCCAGGCGCCCCTTTTTATTAGTTTTTTTAAATGCACCAGTTGTCAAAACTGTTACTTGCTGACCAAAATTTCACTGGATCCCTAGTATATTTGGTGAAACTATATAAATTGTGTCTAACTGATGAATAAGCTTACCATTTATTGTGGAAGAGTAGAAATATATTTTCCCCTCTAAACCAAGTAGATATTGGGGCGCCTGGGTGGCTCAGTCGGTTAAGCATCCGACTTCAGCTCAGGTCATGATCTTGCAGCCTGTGGGTTCAAGCCCCACGTCGGGCTCTGTGCTGACAGCTCAGAGCCTGGAGCCTGCTTCGGAACTTCTATCTCCCTCTCTCTCTGTCCCTCCCCTGCTCACGCTCTGTCTCTCTCTGTCTCAAATATAAATAAACATTAAAAAAAAATAAGCCAAGTAGATATGGTATGGGCTTCACCTGCTAAAACTAGAACAGATATCAGTCATACTGGGAGTTTGGGGTGTGGGGAAGTGTTTGATGACAGTCTCAGAGGGCAACTGTATTTGTGCAGCTATAAAGTATTCTGTAAAGGAAATTTGGAAAACATAAAAAGGGTAAAAAAATTAGGCTTTGCCTTATCCAAATATGACCAATATTAACATACTCACCTATTTCCTTCTAGACTATACTACATTCATTCTACATCACTCTAAATTCAATTTGGTACCTTGCCTTCCCACATAATACAACATGAGCATTTTCCACACGATTGCCACCCAATCATTGTTTCTGAATGTTGCATAATACTTCGGAAAGTGGAGAAGTCACAGTAACCTGTGGAGGCTGGTTCTACTTTTATGATATTATAAATAATGTGGTGATGAATGAGTTTATGCATAAAGCTTTTTCTGTATTTCAGATTATTTCCTTAGGATAAAGTCCCAGAATTGGAATTACTGGATCAAAGTACGTGATTATAATAAGCCTCTTGATACATACTGCCAAATGGCTTTCCAAAAGCCATATTTATTTACAGTCTATAATAGTAATTTGACACCTTGCTCTGACGAGTACCATCGTTCCAAAAACAAGCATAAAAACTAAACAACACAAAAAATCTTCAAAACTTTTGCCTTTAATATAATAAACGAAACTGGCAATATTATTATTTTAATGTGAATGGTTTAAAATGTCTGTTTACTAATTGTAGGCTTTAATATATGTCAGTTTATTTATTTGTTGTTTTCTTCTTTTATGTAAATCTTCTGGTCAGGTACTAACCTGTAATAGTTTGATGCTCTATACACACTTTGCAATATTTACAGAGATTATACAATATTCCATGTGAAGTACGAAGTTTCCAGCAAGCTGAGCCAAAGTAGCAAGCCTGATTCCAGAATTCAACCTTGAACAGATGTTTGCTTGGCAGCCTAGTTGCAATAATTAACATCAGAAAGGAGGACAATTAAAAAAATACAACCAGATCTCACGTCTATGAATCATGGTTCTGTAAATGTCTCAAACCATCTGGATGACTGGGCTTCAATCCTCCATTTTAAGAAAAACCTGCATGATAGCACTAAAAGCCAAGACTCTGAATATCAAAACTCATAGGATATTGTTTGTCTGCCTCTTAAATCACTTTTCATTCTCTACCTTTTAATAATAGATGCTGCTGTAGCTGTCTCAAGCCCTCTTTCCCTGGAATACACACCTTTCACAGGCACATATCACATTTTATTTATTGGTATCCTAGGGAGTGCCAGGACCCTGTCCTGCATACAGTAAGCATTTAGTATTTGTTTGTTGAAATAAATTTTAAGAGAATAATTAAAACCTTGGCAGACTTTGCCCCCAAGTCAGAGAGTGCCTCTTAATTGCTCTGGTAGCTGTTTATCCTTATGATAAACAGCTCTGTCTAAAGTGCTGCTGACAGTGGGAAGTCTGGCACAGGAAACTCAACAGCAGCACTGCATGTGAAGAGCAACATGGAGAGGACAGTACTTGGCTTCTGAGGCAGGTGGAGTGCTTTCACAGCACGTCTGGTCCTTGTCCAGGTATATCGTGCATTTCTCCAGAATGCTGACTGAGCCAACAGGCAAGTTGTGACTTTAATTTGATATGCAAAATGGCAATATATTGTTATTTTGATGCACATTATTTTAGCAGAGAACTTTTTCTTTATCTTTAAATGTTTACTTTTGAGACACAGAAAGAGATAGAGCAAGAGAGAAGAGAGAGAGGGAGACAGAATCTGAAGTGGGCCGAATGTAGGGCTTGAATTCATGAACTGTGAGATTATGACCTGAGCTGAAGTTGAAAACTCAACTGACTGAGCCACTCAGACACCTCAGGATTTTTTTCTTTACCCAATAAAGGTAACAGGTAATTCTCAAAGGAAAAGAAGTGGGTATCCACCTGAATTAACAACCTAGGGAGATTTTCATTTTGACATCTCAGTACTACTGGATTGCATATTTTCACAACATTTATCTAAGAACAATGCCACATTGTAGGAAATATGCTGGTTGCCTTCAATTCTACCCCATTTCTTTTGCAAAATCAAAATTTTCACTGAGTTCTTGTATTGGCAAAGAGCTTACTAATGCACTATTTTATTTTATTTTATTTTTTTTTTTTTTAAGAAGAATGTACGGCAATGGGCGCCTGGGTGCCTCAGTCAGTTGAGTGTCCCACTCTTGATTTTAGCTCGGGTCATGATCCCAGGGTCATGGGATGGAGCCCCTCTGTGCTGAGCATGGAGCCTGCTTGAGATTTTCTCTCCCTCTCTGCTTCACTCCCTCTGCACACCCTCTCCCTCTCAAAAATAAAGTAAATCTTTTTTAAAAAAAAAAAAAGAACACATGACATAATCTGTCCCTCAAATTATTTCTTTCCAGCTTTAAATTTTGAAATATCTCAAGTTTTTCTACACCCTCTCCTTTCTCTCTCACACACATTCCCCTTATTTTATTATTTATTTGTTATTTATTTATGCTTTTTCTTTAACCATATAAGAGAATAGGGAATTTTTTTTTACCTAATCACAATCTAATCATTATATCAGAAAACGTAGCATACATAAAATATTACTACCGAATATACATCCTATGTTCATATTTCCCCAATTGTCCCTGAAATATTCTTCCTAGCTGATTTTTAAAAATTATTCAGGATTCAACCAAAAATCATACAGCTCATTTGGCTATCATTTCTCTTTTATCTCTTTTAATCTTTCAGCTTTTAGAAAAATAATTTGTCGTTAACATTTTGAGAAGTTGTTTTGTAGAATGCCCCATGATCTAGAATTGTTCATTATTTACCTCAAATCAAATCTGAGTTAAACATTTTTGATGATGTTTACTTCCTATGATGCTAAATCAAGAGGTACATATTTTCAGCTTACCTATTATTGTTGATAAGTTTCACCAGTTATGTTGATGCCTTCCAGATCTCTCCATTGTAAAAGTACATTTTTCTTTTGTAATTATTACGTTATCTGTCATTGATACTTGCCCATATGACTATAGTTACCTCCCCAACACTTTACCCAATAGCTATACCATCCTCTGATGATCTTTCCATCAATCAGACATTGCACTGGAGGTTGGAAAATGGTGATATTTCTAGTTCTATTATTCCACCTACATTTATTAACTAGCATTCTTTGACTTTTAACAGAAAGGAATTTTTTTATTTACTGATTTTTTTAAAAGTCGAGGTATAACTGACATATAACATTATTATATTAGTTTCAGGTGTACAACATAATGATTCAATATTTGTATATACTGCAAAGTGATCACCACAGTAAGTCTAGTTACCATCATACAAAATTATAGATGTTTTTCTTGTGATGATAATTTTTAGGATTTTCTTTTTTGGCAACTTTCAAATATTCACTACAATATCGTTGACTATGGCCATCACGCTGTACATTACATCCCCAAGACTTATTTATTTTGTAAGTGGAAGTTTGTACCTTTCAACCTCCCTCCCTTATTTTGCCCACTCCCACCCTCCCTGCCCTCTAGCAACCATTGTTCTCTTCTCTATGAGTTTTGTTTTATTTATTTATTTTCTTAGATTCCATATACAAGTGAAATCATCTTTTTCTACCTGACTTATTTTGCTTAGCAGATTTCCTTCAAGGTCTATCCTTCTTGTCCCAAATGGCAAAATTTCATTCTTTTTTTTGTAGCTGAGTAATATCCTGTGTGTATACACCCCCCCCCCCCCACACACACATATGCACATCACATTTTCCTGGTCCATTCATCCATCAGTGGACACTTAGGTTGCTTCCATATCTTGGCTATGATAAATAATGCTACAAGAAACATAGGGGTGCATATACCTTTTTGGATTAGTGTTTTCGTTTTCTTCAGATAAATACCAAGTCATGGAATTACTAGGTCTAATAGTAGTTCTATTTTTACTCTGTGAGGAACCTCCATACTGTTTTCCATAGTGGCTGTGGAATTTTACATTCCCACCAACAGTGCACAAGTGTTCCCTTTTCTCCACATCCTCACAGCACTTGTTATCTCTTGTCTTTTTGATAATAGCCATTCTGACAGATGAGAGGTGATATTTCATTATAGCTTTGATTTGCATTTCCTTGATGACTAATGATATTGAACATCTTCTTATGTACCTGTTGGCCAGTGGTATGACTTCTCTGGACAAATATCTATCCAGATCCTTGCCCTCCCCACTCTTTTTAAACTTTAAATACAACTTTATTCTATTTCTAAATTCAAAGGAATAGGAATTAGAGTGACAGATGAGATTTCACCACTGAATACTGTAATATGAGTATAGCAGTCTCATATTTGAAACTCAGGAAGGAAACAACTGCATTCCAAAATAGCTAAATGGGCAGGTCCTCAAAATGAAGGTAGTTTTCAAACTGCCACCTTCACTCTGAAACCCATTAATCGCCTTCAGCATCCCCAAAATGAGCCACATGTTCTGCTCAACTATATAATAAAGCCTTGGGCCACTTTTTAATTGAAATGTTTTTTTCTTTTTTCTTTTTTTTGCTACTGAGTTGTGTGAGTTCTTTATATATTTTGAATAATAGTCCCATATTAGATACATGATTTGGAAATGTTTTCTCCGATTCTAGAAGTTGAGTTTGAAAAGTATAGGTATTAAATCTTCTTTGAATGTTTGGTAGAATTCATCAGCGAAGTTGTCTGGTTGGTCCTGGGCTTTTGGGTTTTGGGAGGCTTTTGATTATTGGACCAATCTCATTAGTAATCACTCTACCCAGTTTTATTCTTTCCTCATGATCCAGTTTTGGAAGACTATTTTCTAGGGATTTATCCAATTTCTTCTCATTGATGTAAAACTGTTCATAGTAGTCTCTGTGATACTTTTATCAGTTGTAACTATTCCTCTTTCATTTCCAGTTGTATTTTTTAAGTCCTCTCTCTTTTTCTTTGTGAGTCTAACTAAAGGTTTGTTGATTTTGTTTATCTTTCCAAAGAACCAGTTCTTAGTTTCATTGACCTTTTCTATTGCCTTTTTAGTCTCTACTTCATTTATTTCTGCTCTGATCTTTACTATTTCCTTTCTTCTAACTTTAGGCTTCATTTATTCTTTTTCTGGTTCCTTTAAGTGTAGAGTTAAATTACTTATTTGAGATTTCTCTCGTTTCCTGAGGTAGGCCTGTATTATTATGGACATCCTTCTTAGAACCACTTTTACTGTCTCCCATTAATTCTGGTATGTTGTATTTCTATTTTCATTTGTCTCTAGGTATGTTTGGGTTTCTCCTGTGATTCCTTCTGTAACCCAGTAGTTGTTCAGTAACATGTTGTTACACACAAAGATGTGATCCCATGGCCTATGATCCCCGAGAGCATCTCTGTGTCCTCTGGATGTGGAGCAAATCTGACACCTGCCTCTCAGACTGAAGCTCCAGAACAAGTAAATAAGCCTTTCTCAGAGGCAGACATGGAATGCTTTTCAGTCTGCTATCTGTGAGGTGTCCTGCAGGTGGGAGCCTGCCAAGAACTGTCTCTTCAATTATGACAGTCCTTTGGGACTCAGAAGCACAAGCTTCCTTTGCTACCAAAGCCAGATTACCAAGGAAAGTCCCGTGTGTGCTCTGCACATGCCTGCCTGCTTTAGTGAGGCACCTGGATAGGGTAGGGGCGGGGCACACCTACCAGCTTTCATAGGGCAGCAGGACAGTGCAAGCATACGGAGAAAAGGGAAACCCTTTGCACTGCTGGTGGGAATGTAAACTGGTACAGCTACTATGGGAAACAGTATAGAGGTGCCTCAAAATATTAAAAAAAACTACCATATGGTCCAGCAATTCTACTTCTGGGTATTTATCCAAAGGAAACAACAACAATAAAAAAAACACAACTAGCAAAGGTATATGCATCCCTATTTTGATTTCAGCATTATTTACAATAGGTAAGACATGGATGCAACCTAAGTGTCCAATGATAGATGAATGGACCAAGAAAACATAGTGTGTGTGTGTGCGCGCGTGTGCGCGTGTGCGTGCTATGGAATATTACTAAGCCATAAAAAAGAATGAAATCTTGTCATTTAAGACAAGAGGGATGGATCTTGAAGAGAAACATGCTAAGTGAAAAAAGTCAGATAGAAAAAGACAAATACTGTATGATTTCACTTATACATGAATCCTAAAATAAAGACAAACAGATAAAAACAAGAAAACAACCAACCAAACAAAAAAACCATACAGAAACAGATTGATGGTTGCCAGAGGTAGGGTGTGGGTGGTAGGCAAAATGGATGAAGGTTGTTAAAAGGTACAATCTTCTAATTATAAATTAAGTAAGTCCTGGGATATAATGTAGAGCATGGTGACTATAGTTAACTCTTATTTTTAAAGTTGTAAGAAACTAAATCTTAAAAGTTCTCAGTACAAGAAAAAAATTTGTAACAATGTATGGTGACAGATGTTAACTAGACTTATTGTGGTCTTCATCTGACAATATATACAAATATTAGGGTGCCTGGGTGACCCAGTCGGTTAAGCATTCAACTCTTGATTTCAGCTCAGGTCATGATCTCACCATCATGAGACGAAGGCCCACATCAGGTTCTGTGCTGGGTGTGGAGCCTGCTTAAGATTCTCTGTCCCTCGGGGCGCCCAGGTGGCTTAGTCGGTTAAGTATCCGACTTTCGCTCAGGTCATGATCTCGCAGTTTGTGGGTTCGAGCCCCGCGTCGGGCTCTGTGCTGACTGCCAGCTCAGAGCCTGGAGCCTGTTTCAGAGTCTGTGACTCCCTCTCTCTCTGACCCTCCCCTGCTCACGCTGTCTCTCTCTCTCTCTCCTAGAAATAAATAAAACATTAAAAAAAAAAAAAAGATTCTCTGTCCCTCTCCCTCTGTCGCTCCTCCCCAATCTTTATCTCTAAAAAAACAAATAAACAGATATTTTAAAAAAAGTAATTTCCTTTCATCCCTTATCTTCAGAAAAGATAAATGAAACTAAGAGCTGGTTCTTTGAAAAGATAAACAAAATTGACAAACAAAAATGGATCCTTCACAAAACTGTACTCCAGATAAAAGATGAGTCACGAGGAATGGAAGTCTTTACTACTGTCCATCAGAATGCCAAGCATCTAACTAAAATGAAAAATTTGCTTTTGTATGTTTGATTTTCGAACCCATTTTGCCAGGAATTGGCTGAAAGATTCAGTGGTCTATGGAGGCTGATTATTCTATCCACAGTTGGATGATGTAATCAGCATAGAGAGGACTTCATATCCTCTTTCCATCATCAGAAAGAACACTACTCAATTAATAACTGTACCAAATAATTCAATTATAATATTAAATAGAAGAGAATAGCTGAGCTCAACCTGGAGGGGACGTGTGGCAGCCACGCCTTTGTGCTTCTGGTTCGGCTGGATCCCTAGAGGGGAGGCGAAGAGCTTAAAACTGGGAGATTTGCCCGCGAGTTTGTGTTTCGGGCGATGGGACACAGAGGGACCGGTTTCCTGCTCTCCAGCTGACCCTAGGGGGGATGCAATCGTCCCCGGCAACCCCCAGATGAAACTGCTCCTCACTCGCCAATCCAACATGGGGGAGACAGGAGCAGCGGCTTCTGGCACAATCCCCAGAAACACAAAAACAGAAATTGTGTTTCTGGCAATTTCAGTGGGGCACGCGGACTGGGATCTGGAAACGAGGCCTGGCCTGGGATACAGAGCACGGTCCACCTTGGCTGCGCCCCCGGCACAGGGAGTTTACACACCCAAAAAATGAGTTGCAGCGCTTGGTTCAAGAAGAGACTGGAGTGCTGACACTCTTCTCCCCACAACTGCCAAGGCAGGACTCTCATCTGACACATTGGATGAAAGCATGCCCATCCCCGCTAGAGAGCTGCCCTCCACCTTTTTTTTTTTTTTTTTTTTTTTTACCGGAGCTGGGGCAAGACCAATACGGATGCACTGCCCTGATTAATCACGGTCACTGGCTTCCTTAAACAGTCACATTTAATCCATTATCTAGATGTAAATTCTACACTTCCACCGATACCTTTTCATCTCTTTCTCTCTGGAGTAATTGAACTATATAGTTTCTCTGGATAGCATCATCATCATTTCATTTGCCTCTTCTCTAACCATATTCCACTCTTTCGCTCTTTGGAAAAAGTCTCTTATTCCTTCTGCCTGCTCATTTCATTTCCAATTTCGCCTCATCCCCACCCTGTCATTTCTCTTTCTCTATGCTCTTCCACCAGCACTGCATACACCCGGCTATTTATTTGTAGCTGGGAAATCTGGTTATATGCTTTAGACTGCCCTTTGTCTTTTGGGTTTCTTCTTTTTTCCTTTATTTTCTTATTGNAAAAAATATGCAGCCAAGAATCCTCTATCCAGCAAGCCTGTCATTCAGAATAGAAGGAGAGATAAAAGTCTTCCCAAATAAACAATAATTGATAGAATTTGTCACCACTAAACCAGCTTTGCAAGAAATCCTGAGGGGGACACTCTGAGGGAAATGTTGCAAGGAATCCAAGATGCTAGAGACACACCACAGGCATGAACCCCACAAACAACACAATGACTCTAAACCCATATGTTTCAATAATAACACTGAATGTAAATGGACTAAATGCCCCAATGAAAAGACATAGGGTAACAGAATGAATAAAACAAAATCCATCTATTTGCCGTCTACGATAAAATTATTTTAGACAGGAGGACACCCTCAGATTGAAAGTAAGGGGATGGAGAAATATCTATTATGCTACAGGACGTCAAAAAAAGCTGAAGTAGCTATACTTATTATCAGACAAACTGGACTTTAAAGTAAAAACAGTAACAAGGGATGAAGAAGGGCATTATATAATAATTAAAGGGTCTATCCACCAGGAAAAGCTAACAATTATAAATGTCTATGCACCAAATATGGAAGCACCTAAATATATAAAAACAATCACAAACAGAAACATTCTTATCGATAAGAACGTGCTAATAGCAGGGGACTTTAAAACTCCACTTACATCAATGAACAGATCAACTAGACAGAAAATCAATAAAGACACAATGGAGTTAAAGGACACATTGACCAGATGGATTTGACAGATATATTTAGAAAGCTACATCCTGAGACCGTGGAATTAACATTCTACTCAAGTGCGCATGGCACATTCTCCAAGATAGATCACATACTGGGACATAAAGCAGCCCTCAATAAATATAAAATAACTGGGATCATACCATGCAAACTTTCAGATAACAATGCTATGAAACCAGAAATCAATCACAGGAAGNCAGACACTTCTCCAAAGAGGACATCCAGATGGCCAACAGACACATGAAACGATGCTCAGCATCCCTTCTCATCAGGGAAATACAAATCAAAACCACACTGAGATACCACCTCACTCCAGTCAGAGTGGCTAAAATGAGGAAATCAGAGGACTCTAGATGTTGGCAATGATGTGGAGAAACGGGCACCTTCCTACACTGTTGGTGGGAGTGTAAACTGGTGCAGCCCCTCTGGTAAACAGTGTGGAGGTTCCTCAAAAAATTAACAATAGAACTCCTCTAAGACCCAGCAATAGCACTACTAGGAATCTACCCAAGGGATACAAGAGTGCTGATGCATAGGAGCACATGTACCCCAATGTTCATAGCAGCACTCTCAACAATAGCCAAAACATGGAAGGAGCCTAAGTGTCCATCAACGGACGAATGGATCAAGAAGATGTGGTTTTTCTATATGATGGAATACTACATGGCAATAAGTAATCTGGCCATGTGTAGCAACATGGATGGAACTTGAGGGTGTTATGCTGAGCGAAATAAGTCAGGCAGAGAAGGACAGATACCATATGTTTGCACGTGTAGGTGGATTAGGAGGAACTTAATGGAGGACCGTGGGGGAGAAGAAGGGGGTAAATAGTGGGGGAGAGGGAGGGAGGCAAACCATGAGAGACTCTTGAATGCTGAGGACTGATGGGTGTGGGGGGTGGGGCTGATGGGCATGGAGGAGGGCACTTGTTTGGATGAGCACTGGGTGTTGTTGGAAACTAACTTGAAAATAAACTATTTATT
Source organism: Crocuta crocuta (assembly GCF_008692635.1). NCBI lineage: Eukaryota > Metazoa > Chordata > Mammalia > Carnivora > Hyaenidae > Crocuta > Crocuta crocuta. The sequence goes on along the minus strand of NW_027527393.1, from coordinate 2,219,224 downwards.
AAAAAAAAATAGAAGAGAATAACTACATACCAATTTTAGTTTCATTTTTCTATCTCTACCTTAGTTTCATTATTTATACGTACCTCATAGAGTTTTTCCAAGGATTTATTGAGCTAGTCCATGCAAGGCATTTAGAGTAGAGCCTGGAATGTAGTACAAACTAAACTTAATGTTAGTTATCATTGTCATAATTATTCAAAATCTCCTCCTATCTGCTCTACAGTAGTATTTTGGTAAAAGCACAGAAGAGATTCCAATGTATTCCAGGATCACCTGGTTTAGTCAGGGCCATCCATTCTGCCAAATTTAGGGAATACAATATGAGTGGTACTAGCTGAGGCCTCCTTTGCAATTGTGTAGCATACTACTCCTAAATATGATATAGAGACTTGTTTACAGAATAACAAGCTGGTAAGTAAAAATCTTAACTATACTTCTTTTTGTACATAGAAATTGGCTGATTTAGTAGAACACATTTGTAGCCTGGAGGGCATGTTATTTCTAGGATTTATACTAACTCCCTTCACAAATTAATTTTCTATCTCACAGCCAAACAAATAATAATTGCTTTCACTTATTGGTGCTTTTATGTCATTTATCTTATCAACACTATCCAGTAGGTAAATAATGGCCAAGTAGAGACCTTGGACCTTGATCTGTCAGACAAAAATTCTTATTGCTCTTTGCAGCTGCTACTCAGTGAGATGACACACTGAATGACTTAAATACAATGAATATGCATGGAGTATTATTGTTATCTCTTCTCTCAGAATTCATATACTTGTCTTTTACTTTATTATTTAATATGAATTATATATGTTAGGTGAGCAAGAACTTTGCAGTGAATAAGTCTGCATTACCAAACAGCCAATGCTTTCGTACGTTATTTTAGCCCAGGCATATTCAGGCCTCAGCACTCTTGTGCCTACTGATCCTTCTCCCTGGAAGCCTCCTTAGAGTGTTCACATGCTCATTTCCTTGCACACTTGGGTCTCTTCTGAAACACGCCGTCATCCATGAAGCCCTCCTCAGGGTGTTCACACAATCATTTCCTTGCACACTCGGGTCTCTTCTGAAACACACCGTCATCCATGAAAACCCCACACTCTCAAAAATGCCACACGCACCTACACACACATGCAGCTACCTTACTTATTGCTTCCCTTCCTCTTACCTTGGTTTTGTTCTTCTGGCAATAACCATTATCACCACTGTCTTGTTATGTATATTTGCTTATGCTCTATTTGTTCCCACTAGGATGTAAGGTACAAAATTTGAGCAGGGACTCATTTTGGTTGACTGCTACCTCCACAGGACAATGAACAGTGTATGTTATAATAGTAGCTGCTCAATAAATATATGCTAAATAAATTGAAAACTCTAAATTAAATATCAATTATTCCAAATATTTGCTATCTTTTTTCTATGGGCCTTTAACAAAAGTCCTTTAGAAATGCTAACTTTTAGGAAACAAACGTTTAATATTCTATATCTGAAAAAACCCATGGCAAATGCATGCATTGTTCAAAGATATTTTACTCAAAGCTCTGGAAGAATACCTTCAATTTAAGGAGTTATTAAGCAGGAATTTAAAAAGCAAATTGAGTGTAGTCATCAAAATATAAAGCACATAAATGAGAAATTTAAAGATGATCACAGATTTGTCAATAAAGTCAAAAATCAAATTAAACCAAATCATTACTTCTAATTTGTTTGAAGACTGTATTAATGACACAAGTATAAGATAAAATTAAATACAACTTTAATTCCAAAGGCTGTCTGCTGCCATATTATGCTAAGGAGGAACCAAGGAAAACATGGGGACAAATTCTTAGAAATTTCTGAATAGAATAAATTTCTGTAAAACACAAAATTAATGCTTTTGAGGAATAAGTAAAATAACCTGGTTATAAATTCACCTTTATCAATGAAGTTCATGCAAAATTACAGTAATTATCTATCTACATATATATATTTAAAGACTCTATCAATTTAAGTAATCTCTACACCCAGTGTGGGGCTTGAGCCCACAACTCCAAGATCAAGAGTTGCACATTCCACCAACTGAGTCAGACAGGCACCCCTATCAAAATATGTTTTAAATACAAGATCAAGAGCAATATATACAATTGTGAACCACTACCCATAATGGGTATATGAAGTGTTAATAAAATTAATATGTAAAAACACACCACAGTTATAAAGGAGTACATTTAAAACGTCATATTCAGAGTATCTAGGTGGTTCAGCTGGTTAAGCATCGACTTTGGCTCAGATCATGATCTCACAGTTTGTGAGCTTGAGTCCTGCATCGGGTTCTGTGCGAACAGCTTGGAGCCTGGAGCCTCCTTAGAATTCTGTCTCCCTCTCTCTCTCTCCCTCTCTTGCTCATGCTCTGTCTCTCTCTCTCTCTCTCTCTCAAAAATAAATAAATGTTTAAAAAAAGCTTTTAAAAATTAAAAAAAAAATGTCATATTCATTGTACGTACTTACATTCATCAGTGAATGTTAATTTGCAAAAGCTTCCCAAATTCTGTCAGGTAAGCTACTCAAACTTAATAATCTTCATTTTGTTATGCTTATTGGGATAGATGTTTGTAATATTTCTTATTTTAGTATTATATACATTTAAATTTATTTTAAATATTTGGAAACCTCTAGAATGCCTCACTTTCTTTTTGTTCCTTGGAAGTTTCTTGTTGCTTCCTTTTAAGTATGTTTTCTCTTTTAAAGGACTAGATAATCAAACTACCTCTGATTATCTCTTTTATTTAATCTAGGCCTTCAATGAAATTCAATATATATTTGTTCAATGAGTGTCTTTCTATTTTTTGTTTTTATTTTTTTACAGATTTTATGTTTAATTATTCTCTATATCCAATGTGGGGCTCTAATTACAACTTCCAGATCAAGAGTCCCATGTTCTACCATCTGAACCAGCCAGTGCCCCCCAATGAGTGTCCCTTTAAAAGAAGGAAGTAACTTTCAATTTAAAAATGACACTTGGCCAACATCTTCTGATGCATTTATTAACTCCCATTAAAATAAATATGAAGACAGAAGAAAAAGACAAGAACTGAGCACAAAAACTAAGGCTGGTAGTTAATATCCTACCAGGAAGAATTTTTTCAAATACCACAGCTGATGAAAGTGGATACAGAGGAGGAAGAGTAAAGGAAAGAAATAAAACAAAACACAATGGCAAATAGAGAACTATGAGGAAAAATAGCATAAAAGAAATAGTACTTATTTCCTATTAAGCAATCATTTTTAAATTGATTTTTCAAAATCATAACATTTCCTTGTTTACTCATGTAAAACTTTTGGATCTAATTCAATGAACGATGCATTCACACTAACAAACATCAGTAGATGCTTTAAGATGTTGCCTAAGCAGGTGACTTTTTGAGTCATTACATGAAGAAAAATGTTCTTAAGGTTAAAATAATCTGATCAATATACTGAAGATCATGGGCAATGGCACCTGACTGATGCACAGCGGTGCTCAGTAAACAGCGGCTCTTACTATAGCCTGCATCAGTGAAGGGAAGAGCCCATTTACACGCAGTATTTGCTTTTAGCAAAATCTCTAACTTTCTACTGTCCCTGAAGATGAAAAATTTTGTGCAGCAAGCTCTAAACAAAACTTTAAAATAAAAATTTGCTTTTCATATTCTGCCTCCTTTCCTATTAAGGTACCTAACTTACTTCTTGAATTCTTGGTTCCCTTTATCACCGCCATATTACCTTCAAAAATATCACTTTCCAAACTGGTCTAAGTCTAAAGCTCCTTGCTAAATGTGTGTGGCCTGTCAACAGCTTAGTGCATTAACCTTCCTATGTTATAATTCAATGTCACCCTGTCTTTTGTAGACACATCTTAGTTAAAATCATGACAGAATTTTAGGTACCACGGCAGACCAGGGAGGGCTGAATTTTGGAGCTGGCAGACTCTACATCCATTTCTCAGATTTCTATTCTACTCCACCCAAGCACGGCAGCATCAGGGAAACTTCTAAAGGCCTTTGAATCCCAGTCCCTGGTTTCACCTCTAATGTAATGGAATTGTTAGGAACAAAAAGCACTCTTTCTGTAAATTTTGCTCAAGGCATTAAGTAGCAGAGTTTCAGAGTAAAAGTACATTTAAACAAAAGCATTTTTCCCCTTAAAGTCTAAAAGGAACAACAATTTACACAAAAAACTATTTTTACTGAATCAAAAAAACCCCAACTGAAGCATTTTGAATAGAATTTCCTAGAGATTCAACATGAAGCAGTTTTCATCAAAAAACCAAAATTGGTATAGGCATTCAAATCTGCAAAACGCAATGCTCCCTTGAGCTACTTCACGCACTGCTTATTTAGAAGATAATTAGAGTAGGGGTGCCTGGGTGGTTCGGTGGATTAAGTGTTAAATCTTGATTTCATCTGAGGGCATCTCAAGGTTCAGTTTGTGAGATCAAGCTCCACATAGGGCTCTGCAGAGCCTGCTTGGGATTCTCGCTCTGTCCCTACCCGTCTCTCTCCATGGGTATGCACACACAATGCTCTCTCTCCCTCTCTCTCTCAAAAATAATAAAATTAACTTTAAAAAAGACAATTAGAGCAATGCAGATATTTAATGCTGTTATTATAACTTTCTCCATCAAGTCAGTTCACATATTATACTTAATTAGCACATTACAACAAGAAAGCTCAATTGAAACTAAAGTTGAACATATTTAATCACTAATAAACCAAGAATAAAACAAAAACATGATAAACTATTATGTTCTGGAAATTCCCATCTCAAGAGGAAGTAATTTCTAGTCATACTAACAGCTTTGCATCTGCTACTTAATAATACTCAGAGAATAATTTATGAAAACATTATTCATTTCAATTATGTGAAATGGGTGATATGCAGAGAAGACAGTGGCCAGCCAAATGCTACCTTTTCTTCTTCTCTGTGAAGGCTAAACCTGCCTGTCTGGAAACCTGACTGACCCTTTGATTTTGTTAAAAAGAATGCTGAGTTGTCTTTGCATCAGCAAAAGAAGGCGGAGGCAGACAGGCATGATCCAAAAACTGAAACCAGCCTAAATTAACTGAAGCAATCTGGGAATCTGAATATTTTTAAAGACTCTATAATATAATATAATATGGGTAAGAGCAACTGGAAATAAAATTGCAAGGATATAAGTATATATTGTATAAATTTCTCCCAAAGAATGTGCATGGAGAGAATGTCCCTTCTCAGCAGTTCCTCTGTGATACTAGTCAGGAGAGCAAAGGCTTTGATATTTGTTTGTCTATGTCTTTCAGAGGAATAACATCAAAGAAGTGACAGAGAGGAAAGGAGAGGTGATAGAAGGAAGGAACAAAGGAAGGAAAAGAGAAAAGGAGGGAGGAAAAGAGAAAGAAAGAAAAGAGAGAAAGTCTAATCATAAAGGCAGTATAATAGTCAGCTGCCATAAACTAAAATCCTGTGGCATCATGATGCACTATTACACATAGAAATAGCTCTCCACATACATTCCCTTCCTCTCCCTCTCTCTCCCTCCCTGTCCCCCTTCTTAGCTCTCTCCTTCCCCTTCCCCTTCTTCCTTCCTTCTTTCCTTCCTTCCTTCCTTCCTTCCTTCCTTCCTTCCTTCCTTCCTTCTCTCTGTCTCTGTCTCTGTCTCTCTCGTCTCCTCATTCTTCTCAGAAAGAGATAATACCATCTGAAAGAGATTCACTTTGGCTTCTAAGTAAGAAAAATCTCCTGCCCAGGTGTCATATCAGTGAAAGGACTTGACAGAGTGTTTTGAGGAAATTAGGACTCCTGCAGCACAAATGTACTCTCTTTATCTACATAAATACCTTCATCTCTTTCTTGAAGTAGCTTGTGAGTGTCTTATGAGAATAGAAGAAAACTAGTTTTACAACAGCTTTGATTTTCCTATCCTATGCCTTTACCCAAGTTCCAGCAACAGATCCATAAATATGAGTGAAGAAAAAAATGGTGCAAGGTCAAAGAACAAATACATTTCTGATGCCTCTGCTCAGGGAAGCACACCCTACTTACCTCCTTATTCTTTGTGAACTAGTTATATAATATTACATATAATGTGGAATAAGAATACATGTAATAAAGTATCACTTTCAACCATTAAATCAGAAAACACATTTTAAATGATAACACTGAATACTAATGTCAATATGAAACAACTACAAGAGCCAACCTTTGAACAATGTGGAAGATAGTGTATTGACCCCCTGAGCAATAAAAAATCTTCATATAACTTTTGTCAGCCCCCAAATTTAACTACTAATAGCCTACTGTTGACTGAAAGCCTTAATGATAACATGAAGGGTCAACTAACACATATTTTGAATGTTATATATACTGTATGCTACAATCTTACAGTAAAGTAAGGCAAAGAAAAGAAAATATTATCAGGAAAATCATAAAGAAGAGAAAATGCATTTACGGTACTGTACTGTGTTTATCCAAAAAAAAAACAAAAAGTCTGCATGTAGGTGGACCTGTGAAGACAATCCTTATTGTCTAGGGTCAACCAGACTCTCACATATAGCTAGTGACATAGTAAATTATAAAAATCTTTTTTGTAAAGTAATTTGGAGACTTTAAGTCAATACAATGAACTGGGCAGAATGAAAAATCTCTACAGCAGACACAGACACAAAAAAAACCATTGAAAAATAAAATAAAAATATTTTTGCTACCGGAGTAAGCTTGAATCCAAGAAAGGAACATTCAGGATGCAGAAGAAAGAGGACCTCCAAGGCAGGGGCCAGATGCAGCCTATAGCTGGGAGCAATCAACAGAAGGGAAAGGAAACAGTCACAAGATCCTGAACTAAGCTAAGAGCACAGAGCCTCAGAGCCACCAATACCCAATCAAAGGCGAGAAACGTGTCATCAGCCTTCACTGAGCGTCAAGAGTCATTACAAGAAACTGGAAACCAAGGACTTACCTGTGCTCAGGGCTGGGATGTCCAGACTCATACAGATTCATGGACCCCAACCAGAAACTGGATATGATGACTGGTCTGAAACTGATTAATGCTTAACTTCTCTGTAAGTATGGTTCTCTATCCTGGAGTACAGGGATGTCTGTGGAAAACAATCCCAGTAAAGATGCCTATAATCATTCTAAGAAAGTGTGAGGTTAAGAGCAAGGAAACACACGTGCAAGAAGCATTAGTTGCCACAAACAAGAGACTTCTGTACCCCAAGTACTGGAGAAAGCCGAACAGATGTAAAAGGATTTTAAAATAAGTATGTTTAAAATATTCAAACTGATAAAGGGAAGAACAGAAACTATTAGGAAAAAAATAAAGGCTGCTGCATGAAAAAAGAGAAAAATGAACCAAAACCAAAGATATAAATTCTAAATGAAAAACAATCATTGAGGGGCACCTGGGTGGCTCAGTTGGTTAAGTGTCTGACTCTGGATTTCAGCTCAGGTCATGAGCTCATGGATGAGGAGGTTGAGTCCTGTGTTGGGCTCTGCACTGGCAGTGTGGAGCCTGCTTGGGATTCTCTCTCTCTTTCTCTCTCTCTCTCTGTCTCTCTCTCTCTGTTTCTCTCTCTCTCTGTCTCTACTTCTCCCTACCTTGCACCCACACATGCATGTGTTCTCTCTCTCAAAATAAATAAACATTTAAAAAAATCATTGAAGTGATTTAACCAACAAGCTGATTTATGATCTCAACAGAGTTAAAAACAAAATTAACAAAATAGACGACAGATCTCAGAAAATTATAATTTTATATACATGGTGGATATATGTTTAAGTATATGTACAAATTCAATAATTATATTTATCCAAACAAAACACATCCAAATTATTGAGGAAGCTACATATACAAAGATGTTCATCATCAAATTCAATTTTAATAACAAAAACCAAAGCCCAGAAATAACTGTAACATACACTAATAGACTATTATAAAGTTGTTATATATTCACTTAGTGGAATGGTATGCTCTTATTAAAATTAATTATAAAGTCTGTGGAGCAAACTGGGTCATGCATATGAAATAAATCTAAGTGAAAAGAAAAAGGATAGAGATTTCTATGCAATAATAAATGTAAATAACATATATAGAAAAATAACAAATACAGCAAAACAACATCATACTAGTGACTGTGCTAGGGAAGTCAAGTTGTATTCTTTTATCTTTTTTTGTGGCCCTGTAGTTAGAAGTTGGATATTACTAATCACCCAGGAGTTATATTAAACAACTCCTCTCAGTGAAACTTCCCAACTCCCACATCACAGTTATAATGTAAATTCTGGATTCTCAAGAAAGAGTTCCGGCCACCTTTCTCTTAATTAAATACAATGTAAGCATCTCCAACATAAAGGGATAGTGTACATCCACGCTGCATTCTTCGTTCACACTTGAAATGACACCATCATGGACAAAAGCACTCGCAAATGAGCAGCAGGAGTTCCGTGAAAGTTCTCAGGCCTCTGGTCTTTTGCAGGAGATACCAGAGATGATACAGACTTTGACAGCACTTTCCTGGGCCTGGCAGAGTGCCTCCAAAAATATCTACTATATTAATACTCCATTACTGGGTCCTTTTAATGGACACCTTCCCTTACCTAGTCCTCAAGGATCTAGGACACATAGTATATATCATCTTTATTTGCACTTTAAATAATATTCTTAGAAAATGTGATATAAAACAAATCTAGGGTCGCCTGGGTGGCTCAGTCGGTTAAGCGTCCGACTTTGGCTCAAGTCATGATCTCATGGTTTCTGGGTTCGAGCCCCGCGTCGGGCTCTGGGCGGACAGCCAGCTCAGAGTTGGAGCCTGTTTTGGATTCTGTGTCTCCCTCTCTCTCTGACTCTCCCCTGCTCATGCTGTCTCTCTCTCAGAAATAAATAAAAAAATTTTAAAAATTTAAAAAAAACAAATCTAAATTTGTTGCATAAATAATAATTTCCTGTAATTCCTGATTATGATCAAATGCCGTATGTTCTATAGAAAGCCATATTTAATTAATAAGCAATCTACACTTGAAAGCTTTCTATTGTATATGATTCAGAGAATAACTATTCAATCACATTTAGAATGTAACATGGTATATGAACTTTTAGCATTATATCTTAAAAATTCTTCAAGACTGTGTTTCTTCATGATTTCAAAGATTTGGATTTAAGAAAAAATTACTTGAGAATATTTTTTTTTACTTGAGAATATTTTTAAAGGAAGCTTTGAAGGTTGGTTATTGGAAGCTTAGGTAATGACCCCACCTGACAACTGAAAACCCAACTCAGATATCTGCTTTTGTCATGAAAGCTTTTCCTGCAGAGATCAAGTTTCATTCTGTTGCCTGCAAAAAAAAGTCTTTCTGCTTTCTCATCACCATTAGGGAGTTTCACCTCGTACCCTTATGTTATGCAAGATAAATCTGTCTTTAAACTGCAGAGTCAACGTTTTTGCATGGAACTCTTTATCCTTTTGATGTCTCAATATGCTGATATTTCAATGTCAAGAAGCTTCAGACACTTCCCTGAATGACCTGAGGCACCAAGTTAGAGGCTGAGTTTATACCAAATCACTCTTTTCCACTGCAGCTGTAAATACTACACAGAGGCTTTTAGAATATACTCTTTGGTTTCCCCTTTTGTCAACTCTTGAAAATAACCTGAATATTTGTGTAACTATAAAGCCATGAGACTAACTTTTCTAAGAAACAAATCCAAAATCTCAACAGGACTTGTGGCCTTTGTCTTCTGTATACGTATTTACCCATTTATATTCTTACCTGTCTTTTTCCACAAAAAGACTTGAATGAACGCAACAGAAGATCATCTAAAAAGATTCAGGGGGAGTCTGGGTGGCTTATTCAGTTGAGCACCCAACTCCTGATTCTGGCTCAGGTCATGATATCATGGATGTAAGATCAAGCTCTGTGCTGAGCGTGGGGCCTGCTTGGGATCCTCTCTCTCTGCCTCTCTCTCTACCCATCCTCACTCATGCTCTCTCTGTTTCTCTCTCAAAATAAGTAAGTAAACATTTAAAATAAATAAATAAATAAAATGATTCAAAACCTCAAAGAACCTCACTGGCGATTCTTATTCTTCTTCCAATGACACTATCATGACTCAGAACATTTATGTGTCTGCCTTTGGGGACAATTTCCTGGCCAAGCAAGAAAATCATTCTCATTATCTTGAATGTGTCAGACATTTATTCTCCCTAGGGGTAGGACCTTCTCTGCTCTGCTTATCTCTCCCTAACTTCAACCCCCATCCCTCTTATCATATGATTCATCAGCCACAGGAAAACTATGCTCGCTGGAAGCTGGTGGTTGTGTTTGGAGGGTGAAGGCAGAGGAAAGGCACTTAACCAGAGCTAAAAAACGACAGCACAGGAGGCTAGACCTCAGTGTGATGGCAGCCATTCCTGCACTAGCTCCCTGTCTACTGTTAGGTCCACACCTGGACTGTGCCTCAGTAACAGGGTTACAATTGGATGTGGGCCCTAAATCTAAAGGGAAATATTATCATTGACACATCTTGTTTCTTTTAATAATTGGTTTTGGATGTGTTATTTATACATGTATCTAAGGCTTTCCTACTTAATTTTTTCCCCAAAACTACCTCTGAGAAAGGTAACCTTGTTTGCTGAATTTAAAAGAAAAAAACCCTTTAACTCGTCATTTAAGAAAGAAAATTAGAAGCACAAGTCTAAAAACATGCATGTCAAGCAGAGTTTTACAGAACTTGACATTATTTGGCTGCTAAATAATGAGAGTAAACACAGATGTTGGAATTGATTCATTTTGATTTCCTATCACAGGCCTTCTTTAACTTCTCTGAACCTCAATTTCTTCTCCAAAAACCATTACCAAGGAGATTTTGTGGACTAAGGCACAGCATAAGTGAAATAACACAGTATGAGGTCTGACCCCAGCTACTTAGAGACACTCAATAAATATTTGGCTTTTCCTTTGCTACAATAACCCTTTGATGATGATGATGATGATGATGATGATAATGATGATGATGATGATGATGACATAGCTGTCTATCAATTATTGAATGCTTATCATGCACTAGTTACCATACCTCCATTAAAGCATGAGGACTCTGAGGTTTGGGAAAGTGAAATAACTTTTCCAAGGTCACAAGCCAACAAGCAGCAGTGTTGGGAGTTTAATGCATGTCTGTTTGACTCCAGGGCCAGTGCTGTTTTCCACTATGATAGGCCTAACCCCTTCTCTTACCAGTTTTTATAGAAATACGGAGCCTCTATATTCTGCTTCTTACTGTCACCTGGAATAAACCTATTATATGTAACAATGTATTTTAGATTGATTTAAAAAATGTAAATCCAAATGAAAGGAAAAGATGAAAAATAAGAATTCTGTTTCATTCTAATCAAGGCATTCCAGACCAATGCTAATCATTAAATAATATGGTTTCAGCACTGAATGTCAAGACTCATTACATCAAGCCTCATCCACTCTACCCACATAATCTGATTTTTAGCTACCTCTGCATGTCTAAACATGAGTGTGTGTGTGTGTGTGTGTGTGTGTGTGTGTGTGTGTGTGTGTGTGTATAAATATATATGGAAAGAGAGACAGACAGACAGAGGACCAGAAGCTCAGTAATTACTAAGATAGGCCAATCAATCTTTGGCTACCCATATTATTAAATCAACCTTTCTAATATACAACCAATTTTTTCACTTTGTCCTTATCCTACAAGAAGATTTCCAAACTCAGTAGGATGCTGTTTGGTCTTATTTATCTGCTATTTCTCCCTTACACTGTGGATCCAGAACTAGTACAATATAACAAGTTGCCTCCTCTAATTGAGAGTTGGAAAGTTTCTATCCTTCATCTACATGTAATAGAACCAAATAGATTCCACAATATACAATAAGTACATAGTTACAAAAATAACACAATAGGGAAGATTCCACTCTGACTAGGGCTATAAAGTTTCATAAGCCAGCACAAAAGTCATGTGGACACCGGCAGAAAGTAGAGCAGCGGGGGAGGGGGGAAGGCTTCCCACAGGAAAGCCCAGGGCCAGTGCTGAGCTGACAATAAAACCACAGAGCAAAATAGGGTGGCAGTGGGGGAAGTAAATAATAGAGTCAAAAGAAATAATAACTTTGGGGATGAATGTCAGGGAAGTATCCAAATTGGAAGTAAATGAGGAAATGAAACCAAAACAAAGCAAGAGAAGCAAGCAATTCTTCTAAGTCCCAGGGGGAGTTGAGGTGTAGCCAAGACAGCAGTCAGGTATTGAGATGGAAGCCAAAGTGGGACAGTGATTCAAAGCGCCCTGGGCCAGTTAGAGACCCTGAAGCTGGTGACGAGGAGGATTAGAAGACTTGAGGTCACCGTTTACTTAATCCACAAATGAGCACATTGTTCCAGTGCCTGGAAAGTGGCAGCTAAATTCCTCAGCAGCCAAACAGGCTTCCTCATCCTCAATAGCAATAGACCAGACAGAAAGACGCTTCATTTAGAAGCTAACAACTAGACAAAGATATCCCGATCTGGGTAACCAAAGTAGGCCACTTTGGGGATTATTATTCTTTCCAGTACTTGACTCTCTAACAATACCAAAATCGTTCAACGTATGCATCCGTTAGGAGTTTGGGGTGTGTAAGCATTTCTGTAATTAAAGTTCTTATTTCATGTTCAGAATACAAAATCACTTAAAATATGCCTACAAAATTTATTTTAGAATGCCCTGCCTAGATGGAAACACAGTAATTCTAGAGGTCTGCCTCGGACGACTCCCTCATCTGTCAGAGATAATTGATGGGAATAGCATGTGTTCTTCAGCTGCTGTGCATTTTTTCACTTATCATTGCTTTGAATCACACCACTCAGCATTAACAGATAATCGTTGTGTTTCCCTCTCTCAGCACAAACATACAAAATCCATGCAGTGATGCATACAGGATTCCATTACGACATATTCCTGTCACACAAGGGAAGAAATCCTATACTTCGTTCAAAATTGTAAAACTAAAGAAAACTAAGGCAAGTGTGTGAATTCTGGATGAGGAAGAAATAACCTCTGATTTTAACGATCATGACTAAAATTTTAAGTTCATATTTGAACACTAAGAGACCATATTTATAATTAGGAAGACACTAACTTATTTCAATTCATTTCCATTGCCATCTGAAAAATTACTAGTTAACAAAACATACTATTACATCTCTATCATAGCATAAGATACAATGGGTGGTAATGTAATACAGGGTGCTCTGTGCCTCAGCCTCTCTGGGTGCTTCATTCTCTAGTCCTGAAATTAAGTCCAATGGACCTAATGGCACAACTCCATTTATCACTGACCCCAAAGGCACAACCTTTCAAAATAAATGGTGGCACGAGTAGAGTAGGCGGTGAAGAAACTCACAGAAAGACTGATAGCAAGAAAAAAAACACATTAAGAATACAGGAAAATTTATTAATAATAAACTTCACACAAATATTGAATTCAGCATACCCTAACAGAACTCTAATCTTTAAAATATTTTCTCCTTCTTGTATGTCCCTTACGAGAAAAATCACATAAAACAGCAGTAGGTGACAATTAATACGGAAATCAAAGGACAATTTAAAAACTAATATTCTGCAAAATGCCAAATCAATAAAAGATAATCTTTTAGTCAATGGTTGAAATTCTGATGCTTTATATTTCAAGGCCATTTGGGAATTTTTAAATTATGTGCTAATTGAAAGGTCCATTATATTCTCTATTTTAGAAATAACTTATAGCATTAAAAATAAAAGGGAGGACATAAAAATTCTTGAAATAAGTTTGTTACTCTTCAAACCTAAGATTTTAAACTTAGTCTATTTCATAAAAATCTTACTATATCAGGATTATCTCTTCCATTAATGAAGTATGACACAGGACTATACAGCATGGATCAAATAGGAATATGGAAATCTTCCCCAAAATGCACTGCGTCACTAATCATTTCCATTTCCTTTAAAACATGTAGATACTCCTGTATTTTAGTTAACATATTTGGATAAAATATATTCTGGAATACCTATTTATCTAATATGCATACAAATAAAAAATGTACCACATTTTCCTTGAAGACCTGATTAACGTAAGGATCAAAATTTCCTCAGGAAATTATGAAAGAATCATATGTTAAAACTGAAAGAACTGAGTGCCTATGTGGCTTAGTTGGTTTACCATCCAATTTCGACTCAGGTCATAATCTCATGGTTCATGGGTTCAAGCCCCACATAGGGCTCTGTGCTGACAGCTCACGGCCTGTAGCCTGCTTCAGATTCTGTGTCTCCCTCTCTGCTCTTCCCCTATTCGTGCTCTGACTCTGTCTCTCAAAAATTAATAAACATTTAGAAAAAAGAATCAAAGTTGCGTTTTTCAAATAATGGTAACAAGCACTCTTTACAGCATTTGCATTTACATAAAAATGACAGTGAACAAATTATAACTGTGGTCCAACATCTCTAATTACCCACCTTGCATTTACACATTATGCCTCAAACATAACACTTCAAATTTTAACACATTATGTCTCAAATTGTAATCTAATATACAGTGACCACCTCTGTACTCAGTTAAAAAAAAAACAAAATGGTTGTAAAGACAGAACTCCTTTCCAGACATTATTCATGTTTTTCACCATTTAAATAAAATGTCTTTAGCTTCTAGATTCTTAAATAAATAAAACACTGATTTAAGACCAAATGACACAACGTAACAGGGTTTTGTACTATTGATTGCCAGGGGCTAAAGGGAAAGGAACAGAGATAGAAATACAGAAAGTAAACAGTATATGATGAGATCCCCTTATTCAAGCCGGGGTTTGACAGCAGTCCAAATGGAGAAAGGCTTCAGAGAATTGAGCCATCACAAAACCAATTCATCTGCACTGACTGAGATTCAGGAAAAAGAAAAATGTTCATTACACTAAACTGATCTTGCTAGTTTGTATGTGGTTAAGGTATTCGTTGTGTAACTATGTTGGATTCTATGTCATCATTTCTCAGTTTTATAGCTGTAGAGCAGTGTGAGAAGCGGTGGTATGACAGACAGGAAAAGTATAACTGGATGTTTGCGTGTTTTATAGTGTAAAGTCCACAGCAGGGAGACCATGACAATTTTTTTTCCCCCTGAAAGGTGGTTTGAATATTGCTCAGTTTTAAGGAATACTACTCCATACTTTCTGAAGCAGTCTTTATTACTTTATCAGATCCTCAGAACAGCCCTTCAGGACTCACCTCCATTTTCAAGATTAGGCAAATGTGGCACAATTAGGTTATGTGCCCTGCCTGTAGTTATATTTAAGGCTCTAGCAAAGGACAATGCCTTTTCTATACCACCACACTAAGCGTATCAGTGAGCATGGCCTACAATTTTAAACTTTAGCTGGGGAAAAAAAAGACCATTTGTATTTGCTATTTTCCTAACAGAAGTGGAACAGATGAGAGAAGAGTGACGCTTATAGGAATTCACAAGACAGAAGGCATCCAGTGAGGCCGGGGGAGAAATCTTCTGGGCACGTCTGCTGAGGAAGCGAGGAATCCCAGCCAGGGCCAGTGCCAGCTTCCCCATGCACCTGTGGTTAGCCACTGATGTCTTGAGTGGGCTAAAAATGGAATGGCATTCCTAAAAGAGTAAATTTGAAATGAAATATCCCATGCCTACCAGTTTGAGGACTAGACTAGGAGACTTAGAACTATAGCTAACACGGGGCCAGCCCACCATAATAAAAGGTGCTTTTCCTTGCATTGACGAGACTAAATCACCCTGAGTCATGAAGTGGTGTCTGATGTCAAATATTGCTATAAATCAACTGCTAGTTCTAGACTATATGGAAAGGTATAAACAGATATATTTATGCTTGGAAACACAAAGTGGCAGCAAAAAGCACTTTTGAAGGACTGCATTCAACATGTATTTATTCAGTGCCCATCATACGTAAGGCATCACTCTTGACCAAACTGAGAATAGATTCCTTGCCAACTATAATTCATAATCCTATAGGCACTTATAATCGTATGTTGACAATTACTGTAAGTTTCACAAAGGCCATGACTAATACAAAAATAATGTGTATAGGAAAATGGTATATACATTATCCTGAATTTGGGGATGTTGGACAAAGAAAGCTTACGAGTCTACATTAGCATTTAAGAAAACTTCAGTCAAATTAGACTTCATTCTCCCTTGTCTTTACCT
Source organism: Crocuta crocuta (assembly GCF_008692635.1). NCBI lineage: Eukaryota > Metazoa > Chordata > Mammalia > Carnivora > Hyaenidae > Crocuta > Crocuta crocuta. The sequence goes on along the minus strand of NW_027527393.1, from coordinate 2,203,016 downwards.
TATGGCAGTTTGTACATGTTACGGAGTCTGAAACAGGACAAAGGAGCTGAGGAAAAGAAGGCAGATGGGAACAGCGTATCAAGAGTCATCCATATGATGTGATAATGATGGAGGGCAAAAGATGGGGGGGGGAGTTAAGTGTGGAAAAATGAGGTCATAGTCAGAGGTGACCCAGATGTGAAGCCAAGCAACTAGGAGGATGGAGATAACAGGAAGGAACACAGGAAGATGAAGTGGTGAATGTTCTGGAAAAAATAAGGGAACTTTCCTTCTACAAATATTTCATTTAAGCTATTTGAGGAAGAATGTCTCTTAGGAAACGCGCTCAGCTCACAATCAGAAAAGGGACTCTGGAGCCTGCAAGTCAGATCAGGGCTAAACACGGAAATTTTGGAGTCATCCCTGCAGAGGGGCAGCTGAAGGGATGGGTTGATGAGGTCAAAGGAATACTTACGGATGAAAAAATAAAAGTCAGACAGCGCTCATGGAGAACTACATTACTTGAGAAGATGAGGCTAGGAGAAGCCATAAAGGCAAGAAAGTAACAAGGCTAAAGGTTAAGAGAACTAAAGAAAGCAAGCCAGGACAGGAGTGTAGAGATGGTAAGTAGATGGAAGGCGGAGCATTACCCAGAAACGAATGTCAAGGGCCTGCACCAGACCAGCTTCGCTTCAAGGTCCTAGGAGTGTATTCATACGGTCATATTTGCTTTTGCAGAAATAAGACATTTTTTTATTTGAGAGAGAGAAAGTGAGAGAGAGTGCACAGTGGAGGAGGGACAGAGGGAGAAAAAGAGTCTTAAGCAGGCTCCATCCCTGACGCGGGGCTGGATCCCATGACCCTGGTATCAGGACCTGAGCCCAAATCACGAGTTGGATGCTCAACCAGTGTGCCACCCAGGTGTCCCAGAGAGAAGATATTTTAACTGCAACTGGTTAAGAGCACTGTGACTTTCCACTTTGACTCTCCATCCATCACTGTGTCTGCTGTCATTATTGCAGCTACAAGTGAGCATTTTTCAGGATTGCCTAAGGAGAACTTGGGTTGGAAATATAACAGGTCTGAGTTTTGCGGATATGTCTTGTGATTTGCAGTTACTTCTGAATATAGCTCACTAATTGGCAGGGCCACGGGACAGAAATGACTTCCAGGAATATCTCACTTCCTTCTGTACTGACTCACCTGAAGTCATGACATTAAGGTACAAGGATTGTATCACAACATGGATCATGTCCCTACAGAGTGCGAAATAACTGCATAGTGGAGGAGACACTAAGTTTGAAATATAAAGCCACAAGTTTATCTGTACAAAAGTCCTTCTAATCATCAGACATAGAACATTGCAAACAGAGACTTTGTTCTCTATACCTAGATCACAACAGAACTTCAATCAGTTTAAGACTGAAGTTAAGATTAGAAACACACCCAACCTGCTCCTCTTTTTTTGATAGAAATGATATGAAACAATTTATCAGCATGTCTGTGTTTGTAGGACACAAAATTATAGCACTACAGACAAGAAGTCGGTAGGAGGAGGTACATGTTTCATTCATCTCAGGTATCAATACTAAAAACATATTATAATGAACTTGAGAAAAATATTGATCATCTTTACATTCTGTCTTCCAAAATTATATTACAAATTTTTGTCATACAAAGGTAATCAAAGTGTATGCAGTAAAAAAAGAAAAAGCCATATGAAGATGTATGAGGCAGTTAAAATGAATTTTACATTTTAAAATTATGTAACTTTGTAGTATTTGTTAATTTTAATTGTAATTTGATTTTTCATTCAAGCCATTTTCTTTTGCATCTAATTTTATATTCATAATTTAGTATTTTTTGTCTAAGACAGTGCACTCACATTGTATAAGCTTCAGATTCCACAAAACCTAGGTCTACCTCTGATTATAGATCTTACCTTCAAGAGACCAGTATCAGTAAGATGTTAGGGGGCAAAATGGAGATTGCAATTGATTAAAGAAATTTAAAACTCTTCATAAAACGTACATCATAAAAAGTATAGAGAAAAAACAAACTGGGAGAAGACATTGGCAATGCACATTACTAACAAAGGATTAGTATTCTGAGTATAAAAATAAGACTCCTATAAATCAATAAGGGATAGACAAATAACCCGAGGGACTAACAGAAAAATGTGCTAAAGCCATGAAAAAGAAAACATGAATGAACCACAATCATCCAAAAATATTTGCTGAATCTCATTGTAAATTAGTGAAATACATACATTACATCATAATTTCTTTTTAAACCCACTAAGTTTGCAAAAACACTTAAAGCATTATACTACAAAGTACTGTTGAGGTTATGGAGCAATAGGAACTTGCATCAGCTGTGAAAGCAAGTATAAACTGGCACAACCACTTTGAAAAACAATTTGGCAATACCATGCCAAGCTGAAAATGCAAATCCTCGTGAAGTATCAATATCTTTCCCAGATTAAAAAAAACCCTGGGGAAACTCCTGCACATGTGCATTGTCTCTAAGAGGAATAGCAAACAACTATAGAAACAATTCAGAGATGTATCATCCTAAGTAAATTGGGGCATATCCCTACAATGAACTACAAAATAGCAACGAGAATGATCAAGCTGCTGTTATACACTTCTGTGTGGATGAATCTCAGAAATCTAACTTTGGGGGTGCCTGGGTGGCTCAGTGGGTTGAGTGTCTGATTCTTGATTTCAGCTCAAGTCAGGATCGCATGGTTCGTGAGTTTGAGCCCCACACCAGGTTCTGCACTGACAGTGAGAAGCCTGCTTGGGATTCTCTCTCTCCTTCAATCTGCCCCTCTCCTGCTTGCTCTCTATCCCTGTCTCAAAATAAATAAAAATAAACTTCAAAAAAAAGAAATGTGACATTGAATTAAAGATGCATACCATTAAAGAATATACAATACATGTTTTCATTTATACTAAGGTGAAATTAGGTGAAAATAAGCAATATTGTTTAGGGATGCATACATTTGTGATGAGACTATATTAATAAATGATTCAATACAATCCAGGACACTGAAGATGTCTGAAGCAAAGAGTGCAGAATGTGTTCCCAATGGGCACCAGGGTGAACTGAACAGGACAGAAGTACTGTTGTCATTCTATTTCTATGCAGAGCGATGAGTTTATAAACGTTCATTTTATTATTGTTAATTATACTCTAGCCATGTGTTACATATACTCCATTATATATAAGATACTTTACAAAATTTTAAGAGATTAGATAAAGGCAATAAAAGTGTACTACCTTTTAAAAAATTGTGACTCAAGAAGTAACATTACAATTAACAAGCCACAAACATCTCCCTACTGGGGATTACAAAGACAATCAAGAGATAGTAGTAATCTTGTTTTGATTTTTTCTTAATAGAAATTTATGTTTTCCTTAAGTAATATCTGAGTACTTAACATCCCCTTTATTGCATAATACTAGCAATCTAGATTTACAAATGATACTGTATATTCCTGGCTCATCAAAAATTCATGTATTATATCCTTGACTGTCACAATACACTCTCTTTCAGATAAAGAGCTTCAAATCCCTGAAGGTGCCAACAGTCAGCCACAGAGCTATAAAATCCAGAGCTATAAATTTCAAGCAACAGGTGTACAGTTTTTCAAGTATAATTCTTAGTCCTTACAAGAGGAAGGCATAACTGGAAATACAATGTCATGCAAGCACCTATTGTAGTATTACCAGCATTGAAGAAAAACAGTGGGAAGTTCAGGATACATTCATTTCAGGATACATTTAAAAGTAGGTTGGGGGCGCCTGGGTGGCTCAGTCGGTTGAGCATCCGACTTCAGCTCAGGTCATGATCTCATGGTTCATGAGTTCGAGCCCTGCTTCAGGTTCTGTGCAGACAGCACGGAGCCTGGAGCCTGCTTCAGATTCTATGTCTCCCTCTCTCTCTGCCCCTCCCCTGCTCATGCTTTCTCTCTCTCTCTCCCTCTCTAAAATAAATGCATAAACATTAAAAAATTAAAAGATAAATAAAAGTAGGTTGTAGAAACTTTTGTTTCCTACCTAAGTCATAAGTAACTAATTTTTTTCTTCAAAATGGAAGCAATGAATGCACCTGAGTGAGAGAAAAGACTTACAGATTTGGAGTCAGAAGTTTGAACAATTTTGGTTATTTCACCTACATGTCTACATGTGGCATTATTTCACCTACATGTCTACATGTGGCATTAGTGAGACAATTGGAAATTTGAACAGTGACAAGACATACAATATTAAAAAATTACTGTGAATAATTTAAGTGTAATAATATATTATGGTGATATTAAAGAGAAAGAGTCCTTAATTTATAGAGATACATACTGAAATATTTGCATGAAATTGTGTCTGGAATTTGCTTCAAAATAATAAAGGGAAGGGAAGTGAGTGGGAATAGTGATGAAACAAACTTGGTCCTGAGTCACAAATTATTGTAGTTGAGTGATAGGCACATGGAAATCATACTAATCTGTCCATTTTTTTGTATGTTTGAAATCTTCCATAATAAACATACGTGGACTCATTCATAACACACACACACACACACACACACACACACACACACACACATCCCTTTATATGTTTTCTTTATGCTACCCTTTTACAATGACCTTTCTTCAAGCCTTGCTGTTTCCTCCTCTTCCCATCATGACCCCCTCCCTTTCTCCAATCCCTTCTCCACAGTCCAGGGACAAGGATTTGTTTTCTAAAACGCAAAACACTGTTGTTTCAATGACTTTCAATGCCTCCTCACTGCCTGCGGGAAAAAGGTCCAAATTTCTTGTCCTAAATTACAGGGTTCTTTGTGTCTGAAACCTGCTGACCTCTCCAAAGTCCAGGCACCTGCCCCTTCAACCAGTGTGCTGCCCCAGCACCTGCCCCCACCCCTTATGTAGCACAGCGAATGCTTTTACTTCTATGTCCACCTGTGTAGCTGGTTAAGTCCTTGACTTAAAAACATGGCATGTTCGCCTTTGCATCTCCAAGACCTGGAATAGTCATGGAGCATCTAGAGAACAGCCAGTGAGTGTCTGTGTAATTAGAGAAATCTTATTCTCTCATATTTCCTCAGCCTTTTTATTAAATAAACAAACAAGAACTAAACACACGTTGGTCAACAGATGGGCTAATAATAAATTCAGTACTACTGCTACTACTACTAACAGGAAGTAGAAAAAGTAGAGAAAAAGAGCTAATATTTATTAGTGCTTAATAAAAATAACTATTCAAAGCACTCTGTATTAATTTATTCAACCAGGAAACCCAAGATACATTTTTTTAATGTTTTTATTTATTTCTGAGAGAGAGATAGAGAAAGTGTGAGCAGGGGAGGGTCAGAGAGAGAGAGAGAGAGAGAGACAGAATCTGAAACAGGCTCCAGGCCCTGAGCGGGCTGTCAGCACAGAGCCTGATGCGGGGCTTGAACCCACAAACCGTGAGATCATGACCTGAGCCAAAGTCAGATGTTTAACCAACTGAGCCACCCAGGCACTCCCCCAAGACATGTGTTAAATAAAATACAGATTCCAAAAACAAAACAAAACAAAACAAACAAAAAAACAGATTCCTGGGCCCCACCTCAGAGTTACTAAGTCAGGATTTCTTGAGGCAGGGCCCAGGAATCTATCTTTAATAGGTGCCTCACACATTTCTATGCTAAGTCAGCTTTAGCAATGACTGGCCTAGAAAACGAAACAAAATTCATATACATTTTTCATTGCATTGTTACATCATATTTATTATTCTCTGGTGTTATATAAATTTGCAAATAATCATAGTGTAGGGCAGGGCCAATAATGTTGGTTCCTCAATCCATAAAATGCACAAATATTCTGTTAAACTGGAGAATTTAGAAGGCTCTATAACAATGTCTTTTATTGCTATCTAACCATTACATCATCAAAGAAAGAAATTGTTTTAGGTAAAAGAAGTTGGTCAGCTTTATTAGCAAGTAACGGTAAATGTATTACACTTCCAAGCACTTTAAAGTCAGAATTTGATCACAAATTATATTACAACAAAGCATAATATCTTGCTGAATAATTATTCTTTACAAAGATTTGGGACAGAAATTTCCAATGTAGGGGCACCTGGGGAGCTTGGTCGGTTGAGCATCAGACTTTGGCTCAGGTCATGATCTCATGGCTAGAGTTTGAGCCCCACGTCAGGCTCTGTGCTGACAGCTCAGAGCCTGGAGACTGCTTCGGTTTCTGGGTCTCCCTTTCTCTCTGCCCCTCCCGCACTCGCACTACGTCTTTCTCTCTCTCTCTTTCAAAAATAAACAAATATTTAAAAAATTAAAGAAGAAAGAAGTCCCTAATGTAATTTTATCATTCAAAAGTTAATTTCAGGGGTGCCTGGGTGGCTCAGTTGGTTAAGCCTCTGACTCTCAGTTTTGGCTCAGGTCATCATTCCCAATATGTGAGTTTGAGCCCCAAAAGGGCTCCACACTGACAGTGTGAAGCCTATGTGAGATTCTCTTTCTTCCTCTGCCCCTCTTTCGCCTTCTCTTGTTCACTCTCAAAATAAATAAATAAACTTTAGAAAAAAGTTCATTGCATACTTTCCAAAACCAAATCCAAATTCTGAAAAACACAACAAAAACCCAGTTTCAACAAGTAAAGCCTTCCCCACCACCAACATTATTCTAAACTCTCATTATAAAGCCGAATGAACTAACATAATCCATTACTTTGCTCTAGGAATCAGCAGTGTAGCCATTATATAACATTACATCTATATACCATTGGAAATATAAAGCATCACAAGGCATCCTATGTCAGGTACATTCTTAAAATGAATGTTCTACAGCGTCTCAGTTTCTTGCTTTCCCCTGCTTGACTATGTATTATTTATGAAGCTTTCATCTGAGAATAGGGAACATGTTTTACTATATGTGGCTGTGTGTGAGACCAGTATTAAAGATACCAGCTAGTTTTATTTAGGAAACATTATCCCTAATTACAAAAGTATATCTTTGTGATAAAAATGAATAAGTGTCTTACTAGAATAATATAAAAAAGTATTTCTTAACATTTGTAGCTCGCTCTCCCGCCTTACTCCAAGTATGATGTCCTAGATCAGCTGTATTGGCATCACCTTGTTGTTCGGAAGACATGCAGAACTCGGGCCCCATCCCAGAACTACTAAATCAGAATCTGCAATGTTAACAAGATCCCCCAGACCATCATATGAAAAGCACTGCTTTGTAATTTTCATAAATTATTTGGGTCCCCTAGATTCAGGCCCAATTCTGGACTAATGACCTATATGACCTTGGGGAATCCACCTGGCTCCAAGCTCCCAGAGCAACAGTGTCCAATAGAACTTTTTGTGATAAAGGAAAAGTTCCCTATCTGTACTGTCAAACAGAGTAGCCATTGGTCACATGAGTACTTGAAATGTTGCTCTGGAAACAGGAGGAATTATTTAATGTAATTTAATTTTAATTAACTTTAATTTACAGTTAAATAGCACCACGTTGTTGTAAAATCCCTTCCAGCTCACAATCCCTTCTAAAATCTTATAATTCTAGAGGCAGAAACATAAATGACAAAATCCTAGTCAGGACTATATGCAAAAGCAAACATCTGTTGAGTACCTACTATGTGTGCTCAAGTGCTCAAGCCTCATCAAACAAACAAAATGAACACAATGAAACAAAATCCTTATCCTCATGGATTACAATCTTGCAAGGAGAGAAAGACAATAAAAATAAATATAATAAACAAGTGTACATTATTAGGAAATAATAAAGCTATGGAAAATTAGAGCAGATTAAGAAAGGATTTTGAATGCTCGAGCGGGCATGAGGGTGAGCATTTATACTTGGGGAGCTGAGAGGAGACCATCAGGGGAAGCTGACATCTGAGGAAGGACAGGAAGCAGATAGGAGTTAGCCTTGTAAGTGTTAGGGAAGGAATGCGCCTACTGAGAGTAAACAGCTACTTCAAAGTCTTGATGTGAGAAAGAGCTTGATATGAATGAGGAACAGCAAAGAGTCCTGGGAAGCTGGATCTTGAGTGAGCCATGGCAGGGGTAAACGGAGAGGTCAAAAGTGATCAGAGGGTCACAGAGGAAAATCAGACCATGGTGTCCTTGAAGCAAAGTGAAGAAAGTGTTTCAAAGGGAAGGAGTGATCGATTGTGTCAAATACCACTGAGAAACCGAGCATGTAATGTAAGAGTGAATAAAATAACCATTAGATTAAGCAATATAAAGGTCAATGGTGACCTTTACAAGACAGTTACAGGGGAGAGGTAGAAGGAAAGCTTGATTAGAGTGTGTCCAAAAGACAATGGAAAGAAGGGAAATAAGAGATACAGGATTATAAGCTTTTGCAAAGAATTGGACTGTAACGAGAGCAGAGAAAAGAAATGCTATTTGCAAGGGAAAGTGGGGCCAGATGAGGGTTTTTAGTTGTCTTTATTTTGTTGCCTCCCCCTTTATAAAAAAAAAGAAAGAAAAAGAAAACAGGGATGGGGCTCCTGGCTGTCTCAGTTGGTAGAGCATGCGACTCTTGATCTTAGGGTTGCAAGTCCCAGCCCCACATTGGGTGTACAGATTACTAAAAAATAAAATTCTTAAAAATAATAAATAAATAAAAAGAAAACAGCAATAACAGCTGGTATGTAGGCTGATTAGAAAGATGCAATAAAGGGAAAAATCAATGATATAAGACAAAGTTCAGTAAACTATTTGGCCCCTGTGCCAAATCTGGCCTGGTAACTGTTTTACGAGTTCAGAGTGATTTCTACATTTCTAAATGATTGGAAAGAAATATCAAAAGAAGAATAATATATCACAGCATAGGAAAATTTATATCAAATTCAAATTTCTGTGTCCACAAATAAAGCTTTATTGGAACACAGTCACGCTCATCATTTATTCATGGTCTATGGCTGCTTTTGCTCAACAATGGCAGAATTGAGTTGTGATAAGAGATCATATGTGACATTCTAATGATTCCAGCTGCTGCTCCGTGCACTATGAATCACAATGATAGAGTTATCACTTGACAGCATTTCAAGTGCCATGAGCATTGCTGTAATATGACATTTTATTTTTTATTACCAATGTATGTCAAAGGCAGATAAAATGGACTTCAAATGTCATGCTTGGAAAGCACAGTAGAGTGCAGATTACTTTGTTATTGAATTAGGTGACAAAGCACTTTGTTACGCACTAACACTACAGGTATTCTAAAAGAATACAATATATGTCAACATTACCCCCCAAGCACTCATCAAAATATTCTCAACTTGGAGGAAAACAATGGTTTGAAAACTTAGAAACTGTAAAACAGAATTGTCCCATCACAGCAGAATTTACATAAAATGGAAAAACTAAAGTGGCTGTAGCCAAAGTTAAGTTTTCAAATGGCACATTTGTTAGACAAACAAAGAAAGCTGTTTACCAATTAATTAAAATTTGTTATATTGCAGCTGCCAAAGTTATGTTTCTGGAGAAAACAACCTTCTTTAAGACCATTAGCCTTTTGGCAGCAGAACTCTGCTAACAAAGGTTGAAGAAATCAAAGCAAAATCAATAGTCAATTAAAACTAAGCAAATGATTTCAAGTCATTTTCCTTGGCTCTTTATGCATCCGAAGATGTACCTACACTGCTGAGTTTGAAGTGATAGGAAAATTAGACTTTATGAATAGTCTGCATGATATACTATAGGCAAGAATATTTTTTTTTTTAATGTTCAAGAAACACAAATCAGTACAACCTGATGTGGGGTATGCTAAGATGTGTTACAATGGATGGTGATAAAATAAGTGTAGAATACAAACAGGTTGTTAGTTTGACAGACTTACAAAGTTAGTGAAAATTTAAAATGTTTAAAGGCTGTGATTACTTACCGTATTACCAGCAGATACTTTGTGGAAAATATTCAAATCTACCATGTTACTGAACCAGTTTTGTCACCTGTGAAATTCATCCATTTCTTGGATTTAATCATGATTGGCTCTGTGACCATCAGAAATGGAAGCTGAATATACTGACTTTTTTAACTACACAGAAGATTGATGGGTGGTAAGACTTAACTGCAGTTTTTTGAGCTCATGGTCAGGTTGAAATTTTTTCTGAATGAAAAGAATCATCTTTAACCATCTTTAGAAATTAGCTTTTGCTGAAAACTTTTTATTTATTAATAAATTCAACCTAAAATCACAGGAACTACAGCACTTATATGCAGAAGTTATACTGCGGTGATCATTTTGACAACAGACATTTGAGTCACAACAAATGTCAAATGGCTTTATAAGCTTCTCATACTGCAAAAAATTAAAAGATTTCCTTTCCCACACAAATTTACAGCAGATATATTTTCTGAACCCAAACTACAATTCCAACACCATCTTTTGGATCTTGATGCAGTGCAATGGAAATTTCCGTATTCAAAATCCATTTAAGTCAATCACAAAAGACCACATATTGTATGATTCTATTTACAGGAAATAAGCAATCTATACAAATAGGAAGTAGATTAGTAGTTTCTTAGGACAGAGGGCATGGATAGGAGAGGACAGAGAGTGACTGCTAATGAGTATGGGGTTTCTAAGAAGGAACTAAAATATCCTAAGATTAGATAGTGGTAATGGTCTCATAATCCTATGATAATAAATAGCATTTAATAATACACTTGAAGCAGGTGTGCTGCATGACATATGAAATACATTTCAATAAAGATGTTTTTTAAAATGCATGTAACTGTGAAAATGAGTTTTCCCTTCCCCTTAAGCTGGAAGTAATTAATTTGTAATGTGATATCCTAAAAGGTATGTATCAAGTTAAAAATCTAATAGAATCCTATAAGGGACTTCCAAATCATGAATATGCATACATGCTGGAGGAATGGTATCAGTGTTTGGCAATACTCATCCACGTGAAAAGATATTTTAAAGACGAAATATGTAAAATCTCAGTGCAGATCAGCTATAACAGATGAATATTTGCAATTAATATTGATAACAGAGAATATTATGAACCCCAATTAGGCAAAATCTTATCCCAAAAGAATTATATTTTTCTTCACAGTAGATCTGTAATACAAATATAAAAATTCTATCATTATATTTTCAATTTTGTCAATAAAAATATGTGTAAATTTGCTTCTTTTTTCTCTTATAAGTTCTTACATAATTTGCTTTATTTTGCTTCCTGGCCTGCAAAACCTAAAATATTTACTATCTGGCCCTTCACTGAAAATGTATGCCAACACATGATATAGAAGACTAAAGGACTTGATGTTGGAAAATTGTTTTCAGTAAGCAAGACAAACTCTTGCAAAAATGGAGAGATTGGTTTAATTCAGATTTCAAAAAATCTAATTGAAATGATTAGGCCAAATTATGACAAGGATATGTAATAATCAAAATACATGAAAGTAAAGGCTGAGGATAAGTGGAGAAAAGGGATCAATGATGGAAGCCATGCATATAAAATCTTTGTAAAAATCCAGAAGATACTTGAGATGAGTTTTTGAAAATAATATCAAAGGAAGCTTTGGTTGATAGTTGTCCTCTTCCTCCTCTGAGCATGAGACAGCATCTTTCTCAATGTGGAAAAAAAAAAATACCAACATGGCAATAGCCAAAAACAAAGTCATATAGAGAGGAAGGCATTTATAGAAGTACTGATCTTTGGTTTTGTAAACAGAAATAGTTCAAGATCAAGAATACCAACTTGGTATACTTGCACATGGATGGGAATCGAAAGATACAATTTGAACTTTCTCCTTTAATGTAGATGATCATTTCTACCTTTGTAACCCACCTAGAGCTTATTTTTCAAGAAAATTAAATAAAGGCAGAGGAGAGCGATAGGCACTGTCTTCATTGAGAACATGACGCAGGCACCCGGGAGGCTCAGTCGGTTAAGCGTCCGACTTTTGATTTCAGCTCAGGTCATGATCTCAGTTCTTGGGATCTTGGGATCTTGGGATCTCAGGTCTTGATCAGTTCATGGGATCAAGACCTTGCATCAGTGCAGAGCCAGCTTGGGATTCTCTCTACCCTCTCCTCTGCCTTTCCATAGCTCACTTGCATGCCCTCTCTCTCTCTCTCTCTCTCAAAAACAAAACAAAACACAACAAAACGGGATGAATAATTCTGGACCATCCTTCATACCTTCAACCAGAGAGATCCCTAGAGCTTTGGGTAATCTACAGTTTTACACTGGTTGGGCCACAGACCTAAGAGGGTGAATTTAACCCCTACCCTCTCTATTGTGGTATGCTACACTGCTCTTTGTAGAAGTGTAATACCTAGTAAAAAAAAAAAAAAGCTAGCTTACTTACAAAATAAATCCAGATTATCTGTCACCATGGATGTGAAGAATGTAGCCTTCATTATCCCCAATTCTATAAGGGCATCACAAAGTGTTTAAAATGAACTTAAAAAAAATAAAAATATTTTCTAAAAATCAAATACATACTAAAAAGTAGATTAATGTAACATATACATGTTCACAACACTCATGATTAGCAAATGTTAACCTTTTATCATTCCACTTCTTATTTTTTATATAAAAAACATTAAAGATAAAAATGTAATTCCTTATCATCTCTCCCTTCTTCCCTAGACTTAGACACTCTTAAAATCTAGTTTATGTTTTTATTTTTTATACTATGCTAAACACTTATCTTTGAAAATGTTTGCTTTAAAATCAGACTGCCTTGAAACTGTTTAAATTCTGAAACATGGTTATTTTTTACTTAACAGTATTTTTTCAATATATATATTTCTCAATTATATATAGATTTAGTTAATTAAGTTTAAGTCCAGTTGAATATTTATTTTACAAATATATAAAAATTCACTTGTCCCTTTCCTAATGACGGAAATTCATTTCCAAATTTTCACTATTACAAGTAATGTTGCAGTACATAGCCTTGTACATCTCTCTCACACATGCGCAGAAGTTTTTCTAGGAGCCAGCAGTGCCTGAGGATTCCCTTTTCCCCATATTCTAACCAGTACTTGGTTTGCATCAGATTTTTAAAAAAAAAATTTTTTAAGTGCATTTATTTATTTTGAGAGAGAGAGAGAGCACAACAGAGGAGTTAGAGAAAGAGAGAGAGAGAGAAAGAGAGAGAGAATCCCAAGCAGGCTCCATGCTGTCAGCACAGTGCTTAATGCAGGGCCTGAACTCAAGAACCCTGAGATCATGACCTGAGCTAAAACTGAGAGTCAGAAGCTTAACAGACTAAGCTATCCAGACACACCCCACATCAGACTTTTTAATCTTGGCACTCTTAAGTGTGAAATATTCTCATTTTGTGGTTGTTAACTTGTGTTTCCCTCACTCGTATAAATCATAGTATGTCTTAATAATGACTACGAACTTTTTTTGTATATGCTATTGGCCATTTATTAAACTTTCCATTTTTCCTTTGATGTTTTTTTCTCATTAAGTTTTTATATATGAGGGATAATAATCCTTTATGACATATGTATTCTAAAACTATTTTCCCAAGATGTGAATTATCCTATACCTTACTTGAAAGTATTATTTTCTCCCTTAAGAGATTTTTCACCAAGTTAAAATCTTCCATTTTTCTTTAGAGTTGTATTTCTTGGTGCTGCCTAAGAAATCTTACACACCAAAGTTACAAAGACATCTGAAAATCCATCCTATTAACAGATTTAAAATTTGATTTATACAGAGTCCTTTAATATATCTGGGCTTCATTTTTCCCTATATTAAAATCATCTTATTTAATTTTTATGAAGAAAGCCAATCATCCTTATACATTTATTGAAATATCCATTCTATCCTCATTGATTTATGTGGCCATCTCCATTATGTCCCAAGTCCCCATATACATCTGGGTCTCATTCTTAGGTCTTTTCTCTATTCCACTAATTTTTTTGTGTATACCTATAAAAATACTACAGTATCAATTGTTTTTAAAATGTCTTAATATTCAAGAGGACATATTTCCCCTCTCTACTTATTCAAAATCTCTTTGTTAGTCCCAGATCTTCATTTTCAACACATAAATCTGTTGATATACATTAATGTATCAAGAAAACTGACATCCTTATGACATTACATCTTCCCACTCAATGGGACATATCTCCTCATTAATTTAAATCTTCTTTTATATTAAACCTTCTGGCTGATGAATAGTATACCAAGATTTCTGTGGGCTACTCCTATAGCTAGTAAATTTATAAAATTCTCTTTTTTGTTCTAATAGTTTCTCTCTGGATCTCTTGAATATTCTACTTAGGTAATCTTACTCTAAAAATAAAAGTTATTGCTTCTCTTTCTTTCCAGCTATACATCTATCTTTTTCATACTGCATTGGCTAAGGGAGCCACAATAAAGGCAAACAGTGTGGTACCAAGAACCAGTGCCTTTTTCTAATTTAGTGGAAATGCTCCTAAGGTTTTACCACTAAGTTTGATACTTAGTATAAGTTTTTGATATACCCTTAAAAGCCTAATAAACACGTTTTTTTAACTGAATGAATAAATTCAATTCATCTATTAAAATTATTATGATTTCTCTCCTTTAATCTATTAATATGATAAATAATATGAAATAGATTCGTTGACATTTAATAATGCATATCAGCATTCCTAAGATAAATTCTCCTCGATTGTGATGTAAGATTGGCTTTAAAATTTTTTTTTAATGTTTATTTATTTTTGAGAAAGAGAGAGACACACAGAGTGCAAGCAGGGGAGGGGCAGAGAGAGGGGGAGACACAGAATTCGAAGCAGGCTCCAGGCTCTGAGCTGTCAGCACAGAGCCTAATGAGGGGCTCTAACCCACAAGCCGTGAGATCATGACCTGAACTAAAGTCGGAGGCTTAACTGACTGAGCCACCCAGGTGCCCCAAGAGTGGCTTTTTAAAAATGCATTTGGCAAATTTTATTTGCTAGCATTTTATTTAGGATTTAAAAAATTAGTAATAATGAGAGAAATGGAACTACAATACTCTTTCTTTTGCTTTGTGGTCTGTAAGTCTGTCTTTATGAAATTCATACTAGCTTCATAATATTAACAATTGTGCAACATACAAGGGTTCATATACACCAACCCATTAAATGTCTTTTCCAACCCATTAAATGGTTATTACAAGACAAAAACTGAAACTCAAATCTTCTAACTCCAAGCCTCTTTCTATTGGTCTAGTACGTAAGCACTGCATTTGACACAGGTCCACAAAGCACTGTAGGAAATTAATTAATTAATTTTACTAGGGATGAGAGATCACTATTATGCACACCCCCCTTACAAAGTGAGGTTGATCATGGAAGATGGACTAGAATGACCAGTATTACTATTCCTTACCAGTCATCTCTGTTCACATAAACATGTGATTGGAAAGAATCACATTTGATACACTGATGTCTATCTTCAATTGATGATGTCCAGGGTCCTTTCCAGCACTGAGAGGGTAGGATGTAAATCCACTAAACCACTATTCAGGCTCTAGATTTACACTCATCCTGGCCATATTTCATCTGCTACCTCAATCTTCTAAGTTTTGTGCCTTTCTCTCTATATTAAATAAACTATTGAGAGCTCTAGCCCAATCCCTTGGTTATCATGAAAAGCAAATAATCACCAGAACTGGCCTGTTTCTAGCTCCCAAGACATAAAAACTTTTCAAAGTTACTGGCTCTTAACCTTTTTTGGGCAGTGGCTTGAAAACGCGATAAATGTCATGGAGCTCCTCACAAGAGAAAGGATTCTGCATAAGATTTTAGGGCATTTATAACCATTCTGAAGACAATCTATGAACCGGTAAGACTACCAAGTAAAGAACTCCTCTTTGGGAACAGAGAGGAGGTGGAAGTGGTAAACAAGAAATATATTGAAAGCATTTTTCTCCCTTGAAAATGACATACTCTAAAAAGTGGAACTTCCACTATAACAATCCCATCATTTCTTCTCTGTTCTCACTGACAGAAACCTGCTAGCCAAGGAAAGGTGAATGACTTCCCTTCACAGTTCTTTAGTCGTACATCTGAGTAATGCAAACCCATTTCCATTCTTTTCATTAGAATCCGAGTAAATTACTTTCACATGTCATAATGTCATCAAGTCATGACATTTTTTTCCGGATAAATATATCAATGATATATCCAAGGTAACTTGGGAAACAAGTGTTTGTATTTCATATGGAAATATTTTAAAGGCTTTTGGGTGTAGGCAATAGGTAAAATAATTATTTGTTTTCAGGTAGGACCTACTATACCACCATATGTAAATATTATTAATGGTAAATAGTCTACAAGAAGGCAATGGTTATAAATTATTTTTATTAAAGATTTTATTTTTAAGTGATTTCTGCACACAACATAGGGCTCGGACTCACAAGCCCAGATCAATAGTCACATACTCCTCTAACTGAGCCAAGCAGGTACCCTGATAATGGCTATGAATTATTACATAAATATGTTATTTATTCAAAATACAATTCAGGAGTACTTTTTTTGGGTGGTTGAGGGTGGAATTTAGACTACAGGATTTTTCCTTCTGAGAAAAAATGTTAAAAGTGTTGAAATAAAAAATTAAATCCCATTCATACTTACAGAAGAAAAAATACTAGGGGCGCCTGGGTAGCTTAGTCGGTTAAGCGTCCAACTTTCGCTTAGGTCATGATCTCGCGGTTCGTGGGTTTGAGCCCCGCGTCGGGCTCTGTGCTGACTGCCAGCTCAGAGCCTGGAGCCTATTTCAGAGTCTGTATCTCCCTCTCTCTCTGACCCTCCCCTGCTCACGCTGTCTCTCTCTCTCTCTCTCCTAGAAATAAATAAAAATATTTAAAAAAAAATACTATTCACTTTGAAATGAGTTGACTCTTGAAAGGAAGATTAATACAGGGTGGGGGGAATAGTTAAATTCTTTGTAAAGAATTGAAATAAGGCATTATAAACTTACTGAATATTCTAAACATGAAATATAAAGTCCAGCTTTTAAATTACTTTACTTTTTCTTAAATTGTTTTATAAACATTAAAGCACTTCTAGACACTACTCAGTATGACTATTCACCCTACCTAATTTGAATATATTTTAAATTTGGTAAAGACCACTGTTTCATAAATAACTTTTTCCAGTGGTAAGAGGTATACAGAAAAACAACTGAAAAACTCGTCATGATACAACTTTATAGGGTTTAGGGGGTACTGGGAGGCCCAGTCCAGTGCCTCAGGCTCTGTACTGAGCATAGAACCTGTTTAAGATTCTCCCTTTCTCTTCTCTCTCTCCCTCTGCTCCTCTCCTGGCTTACGCTTTCTCTCTCTCTCTCTCTCTCTCAATCTCTCTCATTAAAGAAGAAGAAGAAGGAGAAGAAGAAGGAGAAACTTCTG
>NW_027527393.1:2182775-2185047 GCF_008692635.1 Crocuta crocuta | reverse complement strand
TCTAGGCAACTTGTACATGAAACAAATCAAATTTTTCTTAGAGATAAATACTTGAGGTTTTCTCATAAATTTTTAAATAAAATCACATCGACATTTTATTTCATCAACTGAAATACTCCTGGTTTTATAATCAATAATAGAGTGTCATTAGAGGAAACACTTCAGAATGTTCTGAAATAAACAAATGAAACTACGAGCCAGAGGGGGAATTCGGTTACTCAGCATAAAATCAACAGATCAAATCTTTGTTTAAGTAGTTGCTTTTTCAGTGTACTTACTAAAAGCAAAGAAAAGGGCAGCCACAATTAAAATAAAACTGCCATTGCATGGTTAAGCCCTGACCTCAGGGCAGTTCCCACTAAAGGTAGAGGAAGTGCAACTGACACCAAAAGAGAACACTGTTTCAAAAACAAGAATTAGAAGAGATGAGGATGCATAATAAGATGGGAATTGACTGAGGAAGCACAAGGCAGTCATTCAAAATAATTTTTAAAAGTAAGGACAAGAACTAAGTGGAATTACAGAAGAATTCTAACTTCCTCTTAGAACTGAAGGTTGAACAGTAAGACTTCTGTTATCTGTGGGAAGGTGGGAAATGAGGTCCTATTTGTTTGTTTGTTTTTTTAATGTTTTATTTATTTCTAGGAGAGAGAGAGAAAGACAGCATGAGCAGGGGAGGGTCAGAGAGACAGTGAGTCACAGACTCTGAAAGAGGCTCCAGGCTCTGAGCTGACAGTCAGCACAGAGCCCGACGCGGGGCTTGAACCCACGAACCGCGAGATCATGACCTAAGTGAAAGTCGGATGCTTAACCGACTAAGCCACCCAGGCATCCCAGGTCCTATTTGTTTTAAATAATGATGAAAGCAAACTGTTGGGCATAAACTGAAGAAAGATTAACAGCAAAATGCAAAAATTTAGCAGAGGATAAACTGATAGCTCAGTTTCCTTGATAAATTGATTCTGACAATCAGTAAAATACATACACACACATATTTGTTTGTTTGTTTTGTTTTGTGTTTTAAGTAGGCTCCATGCCCACTGTGGAGCCCAACATGAAGACTGAACTCATGAGATCAAGACTTGGACACTTAACTGACTAAGCCACCCAAGCACTCCACTTTTGTAATTTTTGATCAGTGACTGTTTACATGGTGTCTTTGGAACCAAGCAATTAAAACCAACCAATCAACTCAATGAAAAAAAAAATGCACCTCAGACAGGTAAAATGTGAGAAGGAATCAAGTCGAACAGAGGCTAATCCTATGCTGCTTGAAAAATAAAGATTGTAGATGACGCATGGGGTTGTACAATTCAGGACTTCTGAACAGAAAAGCTGCAAAGACTGGCATGATATCTGTTGTGCCAAAGACACTGCATTCTCAAACCATGTAAAGGCAAACCCTGAAAACAAAGATTTGCTCTGTTGATTTTATGCTGAGTAACTGAATTCCCCCTCTGGCTCACACTTTCATTTGTTTATTTCAGAGCATCCTGAAAAGTGATAGGACAGGAGACCACCATCTTCAGAGCTTGCACACATGTCCAAACCATTGGTGTCTTTGCTCTGCACTACTGCAACTGCCTCCTAATCCACTTCCCACTCCTCTTCCTGGCCAGCTCACCCCTCAAACACAACTCATTCTCCATATAGAAGCCAGAATGTTTTTAAAGCATTGTCAATTTACAGTTCTACCAAATGGTCCAACGAATTCCCATCACAGTTGGAATGAGATAGCAATTCCAAAGCAAGGCAACACAAAGCTACATGATCTAGCCTGCATCTACCTCTGTGATCCATCTCCAACCAGGCTCCTCATGGCACCCCATTCTTGAAACACAGAATGCCTGTGGTCCTGGCTTGGCATAAGAACGCTGGGGCTCTCTGGCTATGGTGCTCAGCTCTGTGCTGAGGTTTCTGTTCTGGTGACTCAGCTCTCACCTCTCCACCTTATTTGCCATATAATCTATCTGAGTTTCTCTCTCTAGTCATGATGACCTGCACATCCTATTTCCACAAGTGTGTTTCTAAGTGTATACGTGTGCTTGCTCACTCCACCTTACTTGGAGAGATGCCCTATCCCTACCCCCTAACCCCCTTCTCCTCTCCCAATGCATCCATAAAAAACTTTTTTTTTTATTTTTTAAATGTTTATTTATTTTAAGAGAGAGAGAGAAAGAGTGAGCACGAGTGGGGGAGGGGCAGAGAGAGAGGGAGACAAAGAATCTGAAGCAGGCTCCAGGCTCTGAGCTGTCAGCACAGAGCCCGACAT
>NW_027527393.1:2174072-2182578 GCF_008692635.1 Crocuta crocuta | reverse complement strand
TTAACCCACAAACTGTGAGACCATGACTTGAGTGAAAGTCAGACCCTCAGCCGACTGAACCACCCAGGAGCCCCTCAAAAACTATTTTTTAAACAACAAGTCTAAACTTTTTCTATTCCCATAAATGCAGCTTTCTCTTCACAGAACCAATGAAGTCAACAATCAGCATCACACAATTTAATCATAAACATTCCCTAATCTTTTCCTGAAAGCTGATTTTTTACCTACTGAATTTCTAAACTTGCCACAAGGATAGATCACAGACCACTCTATGGTGATACACTGTTACTTCTCATAGTGATTACCACAGTGCGAAGCAAATAATTCTGTGCTCTGTAAATATTTTTAATAGTATAAGAGTACTCTAGCTCCCCCTCCCATTTGATTCTTTTAAACCCAACTGAATGCTAGAGAACAGATCTTTATAGCTGACTGCAGTGAAGTAAACTCTTGGCCAGTGGAAAAGATTTCTCTATGTAAACATCTCTGTAACTCACTGATTATCTATTGGAACATGTGATTCAATTTATTTTTCCAGAGTGGTGATGAGATTAACAGTAATTCTTCTATCTTGTCTCAGCTACAGTCTTATGTTCAGAAGCAGACACTTTGTCACATGACTGTGCAGAGTTAAAAGTAGTTTGTGGCAGTTCAGAGTCATTAACTAGCCTGTGAGGGGACTGACTGCTGGTCTTGGCCTCATCAGCACCCTCAGCAAACCAACAGGGCTTATCCAATTCATCTAGATTATAACAAGCCAAAAGGACATTTGAAAAAATTAATCTGAAAGTTCAAGTGAATTTTTCAGCATCTTAATTTTATTAGTTAATGATACAAAACATCTTACTATAATTAATAAAAATATTAATAATAAATTAATAAAAAAATTAATTAATAAAAAGATTATCATGAGAGCAACACATTAGAACTGTCTTCCTTATTTTTAAAGATCTTCATTCAGCATTTGGTAATAGTAGTGCTCTAAGGTCTATGTTCAATTTATTTTGATACACTGTTTTAATGACTATCATAAATGAAAAAACACACAGACACAGAGAGGGAAAAAAATGCATAGTTGCATGTACTTAACTAAATCATTATACTTATTTTTGTGTCTCATCTACCAATTATACAAAGAATGGTGCTGAAATTCATCTAATAGATTTCCATTGTCCCTAATGGCAATTAACTATTCTTACAACTAATCAGAAAATGATAAATTTTTAAACAAATGGGTTACAAACTCTTAAATAATTCATTTGGATGATTTTTAAGCAAAACAGAAAACTGTTTACAAGTTTTTATTTTTTACTTAAAAAATTTTTTAGTGTTTATTCATTTTTGAGAGAGGGATAGGGGCAGAGAGAGAGACAGACAGAGTCCCAAGAAGGCTCCGTGCTGTCAAAAGTCCAAGGTAGGGGTCAAACCCAGGAACCATGACATCATGACCTGAGCCAAAGTCCAACGCTCAACCAACTGAGCCACCCACGCACCCCTTTTTCCAAGTTTTTAAAGTTCATAGATATACTGTTCAAAGAAAAAATACACTGGGGTGGGACACACCTGGGTAGCTCAGTCTGTTAAGCATCGGACTCAGCTCAGGTCATGAACACAGGGTTCATGGTTCACAGGTTTGAGCCCAGCTTTGGGCTCTGTGCTAACCTCTTGGAGCCTGGAGCCTGC
Source organism: Crocuta crocuta (assembly GCF_008692635.1). Lineage (NCBI taxonomy): Eukaryota > Metazoa > Chordata > Mammalia > Carnivora > Hyaenidae > Crocuta > Crocuta crocuta. The sequence continues at coordinate 2,180,895 of NW_027527393.1, read as the reverse complement.
TTCAGATTCTGTGTCTCCTCACTCTCTCTATGTCCCTCCTCAACTCATGTTCTGTCTCTGTCTCTCTCTCTCAAATAAATAAAAACATTTTTTAATTAAAAGAAAGAAAGAAAGGAAGAAAACAGGTACCAGAACAGTATTTTTCAAAAATCCTGAAATCTTAAAAAAAATATATTGGGAAAATAATTATTGTTTCAAGTGTTTATTTCCAAACATTCCTTCTAAGCTCTCCCTTTTTATTTTTTTAATGTCTTATTTATTTCTGAGAGAGAGAGAGAGAAGCATGAGCAGGGGAGGGTTAGAGAAAGAGGGAGACATAGAATCTGAAGAAGGCTGCAGGCTCTGAGCTAGCTGTCAGCACAGAGCCCGACGTAGAGCCCTATGTGGAGCCGAAACCATGAACCGTGAGATCATGACCTGAACCAAAGTCGGACGCTTAACCGACTGAGCCACCCAGGCACCCCAGCTCTCCCTTCATCTTAAGAATGAAGCCTCAATGACTCAGAAAGTGACATTAAAAATTAAAAACAAATAAAGGGATATCTATTTTGGTTGCTTCAAACTACACTTGAAACACATTAATTTATCTGTAAATGACTATACTTAGATTTTTACAAGTCAAAATCAGCAAACAATCCTTTTTTTTTAATGTTTTATTTATTTCTGAGAGAGAGAGAGAGAGAGACAGCATGAGCGGGGGAGGGTCAGAGAGAGAGGGAGACAGAATCTGAAACAGACTCCAGGCTCTGAGCTAGCTGTCAGCACTGAGCCTGATGTGGGGCTCGAACCCACGAATCGTGAGATCATGACCTGAGCTGAAGTCAGATGCTTAACCGACTGAGCCACCCAGGCGCCCCAAACAATCCTTTTTTGATGCATCAATAAACAATCTTGAGACCTTCACACACACACGTACACATACATACACACACACGTGTGTGCATGTGCAGTTTTAACATAAGTCACTAACATATTTGACACAGAATATTTTTCTTTATTTTTAGAAGCCTATTCCTTTCAAAGTGTATCTTTCACAACCAGGAGGAGGGAAAATGATAACATATGAAACAGAAAAACAACACTGAAGTTAAAAGTAGGATTAAATGAGAACTCCTGGGATTTCACCTGACATTTCCCACCATGAGCATCTTTGGCAAGAGAATTTAAAAACAAAACAAAACAAAACAAAACCTACTGTCTACAGAACTATGTGAAGAAATTCACATTCCTCACTAAGGTCAGATGTTTCCAAAAAAGGAGTGCACCAAGAGCAGGCCTTATCGAAACCCCTTTTGACTTGATCCTACAGCTCTACTTAGACATAAACTAATGAACCAAACTTGGGACATCACAAAAAAAAATGGTATTGTCAAAGGAAACAAAATGCTGGTGAAATATGAGCAATTGTTTTATTTTACCTGACATTTTAAATTGTTGAGCAACCAGAGGAAAAGGCTGTGGATTTAACATGCCATATACAACTCCAAGCTAATGAGCTTCAGAAGCACTGAGGATGGCAAATAATCATGTGAGGAAATAAGGCAAGAATCAACACCACAAAAAGGGAAGTAATTTGCTAGGTAGCCTATAATTAGCCTCTGAATCTTACAGTAGAGAATATTATTGAGGGAAATAGCTTAGAAAGATTTAAAAAGGGATTAGTCATTCACATGAATGAATAAGCCCAGAATTTAGTTACCTGAGCCAGGGAGAGGAAAAAAAAAAAAAAAAAAAAACCCTGCAAAAATCAAGCCAAAGCCTTGGGAAAAGCATTTGTCATCTGTTTGCTCTCAAGTCTCAGGGCTCTCTAACTTCGTCCTGCCTCTGTATCCATATGATAAAACAAGACATATCTACATTTCCCCCTTGTTTACTGAAGAATTGGACCAAAAAGGTTCTTTTGTTTACCCAACTACAATGAACTCTCAATAACAATATGTCACAGAATATACGCCATCTTAAACTGTAAGTGGTGAGTGTAAGAATAGACATTGATTCGAGTGGGAGGTTTGCAGTCTTATCCAAAACAGTGAGGAAGGCGATCTAGTTCCTGATGCCCAGCTCGCAGCAACATGCGGAGGATCTNCATATTTGTTTGTTTGTTTTGTTTTGTGTTTTAAGTAGGCTCCATGCCCACTGTGGAGCCCAACATGAAGACTGAACTCATGAGATCAAGACTTGGACACTTAACTGACTAAGCCACCCAAGCACTCCACTTTTGTAATTTTTGATCAGTGACTGTTTACATGGTGTCTTTGGAACCAAGCAATTAAAACCAACCAATCAACTCAATGAAAAAAAAAATGCACCTCAGACAGGTAAAATGTGAGAAGGAATCAAGTCGAACAGAGGCTAATCCTATGCTGCTTGAAAAATAAAGATTGTAGATGACGCATGGGGTTGTACAATTCAGGACTTCTGAACAGAAAAGCTGCAAAGACTGGCATGATATCTGTTGTGCCAAAGACACTGCATTCTCAAACCATGTAAAGGCAAACCCTGAAAACAAAGATTTGCTCTGTTGATTTTATGCTGAGTAACTGAATTCCCCCTCTGGCTCACACTTTCATTTGTTTATTTCAGAGCATCCTGAAAAGTGATAGGACAGGAGACCACCATCTTCAGAGCTTGCACACATGTCCAAACCATTGGTGTCTTTGCTCTGCACTACTGCAACTGCCTCCTAATCCACTTCCCACTCCTCTTCCTGGCCAGCTCACCCCTCAAACACAACTCATTCTCCATATAGAAGCCAGAATGTTTTTAAAGCATTGTCAATTTACAGTTCTACCAAATGGTCCAACGAATTCCCATCACAGTTGGAATGAGATAGCAATTCCAAAGCAAGGCAACACAAAGCTACATGATCTAGCCTGCATCTACCTCTGTGATCCATCTCCAACCAGGCTCCTCATGGCACCCCATTCTTGAAACACAGAATGCCTGTGGTCCTGGCTTGGCATAAGAACGCTGGGGCTCTCTGGCTATGGTGCTCAGCTCTGTGCTGAGGTTTCTGTTCTGGTGACTCAGCTCTCACCTCTCCACCTTATTTGCCATATAATCTATCTGAGTTTCTCTCTCTAGTCATGATGACCTGCACATCCTATTTCCACAAGTGTGTTTCTAAGTGTATACGTGTGCTTGCTCACTCCACCTTACTTGGAGAGATGCCCTATCCCTACCCCCTAACCCCCTTCTCCTCTCCCAATGCATCCATAAAAAACTTTTTTTTTTATTTTTTAAATGTTTATTTATTTTAAGAGAGAGAGAGAAAGAGTGAGCACGAGTGGGGGAGGGGCAGAGAGAGAGGGAGACAAAGAATCTGAAGCAGGCTCCAGGCTCTGAGCTGTCAGCACAGAGCCCGACATGGGGGGGGGGGGGGGGGGGNTAACCCACAAACTGTGAGACCATGACTTGAGTGAAAGTCAGACCCTCAGCCGACTGAACCACCCAGGAGCCCCTCAAAAACTATTTTTTAAACAACAAGTCTAAACTTTTTCTATTCCCATAAATGCAGCTTTCTCTTCACAGAACCAATGAAGTCAACAATCAGCATCACACAATTTAATCATAAACATTCCCTAATCTTTTCCTGAAAGCTGATTTTTTACCTACTGAATTTCTAAACTTGCCACAAGGATAGATCACAGACCACTCTATGGTGATACACTGTTACTTCTCATAGTGATTACCACAGTGCGAAGCAAATAATTCTGTGCTCTGTAAATATTTTTAATAGTATAAGAGTACTCTAGCTCCCCCTCCCATTTGATTCTTTTAAACCCAACTGAATGCTAGAGAACAGATCTTTATAGCTGACTGCAGTGAAGTAAACTCTTGGCCAGTGGAAAAGATTTCTCTATGTAAACATCTCTGTAACTCACTGATTATCTATTGGAACATGTGATTCAATTTATTTTTCCAGAGTGGTGATGAGATTAACAGTAATTCTTCTATCTTGTCTCAGCTACAGTCTTATGTTCAGAAGCAGACACTTTGTCACATGACTGTGCAGAGTTAAAAGTAGTTTGTGGCAGTTCAGAGTCATTAACTAGCCTGTGAGGGGACTGACTGCTGGTCTTGGCCTCATCAGCACCCTCAGCAAACCAACAGGGCTTATCCAATTCATCTAGATTATAACAAGCCAAAAGGACATTTGAAAAAATTAATCTGAAAGTTCAAGTGAATTTTTCAGCATCTTAATTTTATTAGTTAATGATACAAAACATCTTACTATAATTAATAAAAATATTAATAATAAATTAATAAAAAAATTAATTAATAAAAAGATTATCATGAGAGCAACACATTAGAACTGTCTTCCTTATTTTTAAAGATCTTCATTCAGCATTTGGTAATAGTAGTGCTCTAAGGTCTATGTTCAATTTATTTTGATACACTGTTTTAATGACTATCATAAATGAAAAAACACACAGACACAGAGAGGGAAAAAAATGCATAGTTGCATGTACTTAACTAAATCATTATACTTATTTTTGTGTCTCATCTACCAATTATACAAAGAATGGTGCTGAAATTCATCTAATAGATTTCCATTGTCCCTAATGGCAATTAACTATTCTTACAACTAATCAGAAAATGATAAATTTTTAAACAAATGGGTTACAAACTCTTAAATAATTCATTTGGATGATTTTTAAGCAAAACAGAAAACTGTTTACAAGTTTTTATTTTTTACTTAAAAAATTTTTTAGTGTTTATTCATTTTTGAGAGAGGGATAGGGGCAGAGAGAGAGACAGACAGAGTCCCAAGAAGGCTCCGTGCTGTCAAAAGTCCAAGGTAGGGGTCAAACCCAGGAACCATGACATCATGACCTGAGCCAAAGTCCAACGCTCAACCAACTGAGCCACCCACGCACCCCTTTTTCCAAGTTTTTAAAGTTCATAGATATACTGTTCAAAGAAAAAATACACTGGGGTGGGACACACCTGGGTAGCTCAGTCTGTTAAGCATCGGACTCAGCTCAGGTCATGAACACAGGGTTCATGGTTCACAGGTTTGAGCCCAGCTTTGGGCTCTGTGCTAACCTCTTGGAGCCTGGAGCCTGCTTCAGATTCTGTGTCTCCTCACTCTCTCTATGTCCCTCCTCAACTCATGTTCTGTCTCTGTCTCTCTCTCTCAAATAAATAAAAACATTTTTTAATTAAAAGAAAGAAAGAAAGGAAGAAAACAGGTACCAGAACAGTATTTTTCAAAAATCCTGAAATCTTAAAAAAAATATATTGGGAAAATAATTATTGTTTCAAGTGTTTATTTCCAAACATTCCTTCTAAGCTCTCCCTTTTTATTTTTTTAATGTCTTATTTATTTCTGAGAGAGAGAGAGAGAAGCATGAGCAGGGGAGGGTTAGAGAAAGAGGGAGACATAGAATCTGAAGAAGGCTGCAGGCTCTGAGCTAGCTGTCAGCACAGAGCCCGACGTAGAGCCCTATGTGGAGCCGAAACCATGAACCGTGAGATCATGACCTGAACCAAAGTCGGACGCTTAACCGACTGAGCCACCCAGGCACCCCAGCTCTCCCTTCATCTTAAGAATGAAGCCTCAATGACTCAGAAAGTGACATTAAAAATTAAAAACAAATAAAGGGATATCTATTTTGGTTGCTTCAAACTACACTTGAAACACATTAATTTATCTGTAAATGACTATACTTAGATTTTTACAAGTCAAAATCAGCAAACAATCCTTTTTTTTTAATGTTTTATTTATTTCTGAGAGAGAGAGAGAGAGAGACAGCATGAGCGGGGGAGGGTCAGAGAGAGAGGGAGACAGAATCTGAAACAGACTCCAGGCTCTGAGCTAGCTGTCAGCACTGAGCCTGATGTGGGGCTCGAACCCACGAATCGTGAGATCATGACCTGAGCTGAAGTCAGATGCTTAACCGACTGAGCCACCCAGGCGCCCCAAACAATCCTTTTTTGATGCATCAATAAACAATCTTGAGACCTTCACACACACACGTACACATACATACACACACACGTGTGTGCATGTGCAGTTTTAACATAAGTCACTAACATATTTGACACAGAATATTTTTCTTTATTTTTAGAAGCCTATTCCTTTCAAAGTGTATCTTTCACAACCAGGAGGAGGGAAAATGATAACATATGAAACAGAAAAACAACACTGAAGTTAAAAGTAGGATTAAATGAGAACTCCTGGGATTTCACCTGACATTTCCCACCATGAGCATCTTTGGCAAGAGAATTTAAAAACAAAACAAAACAAAACAAAACCTACTGTCTACAGAACTATGTGAAGAAATTCACATTCCTCACTAAGGTCAGATGTTTCCAAAAAAGGAGTGCACCAAGAGCAGGCCTTATCGAAACCCCTTTTGACTTGATCCTACAGCTCTACTTAGACATAAACTAATGAACCAAACTTGGGACATCACAAAAAAAAATGGTATTGTCAAAGGAAACAAAATGCTGGTGAAATATGAGCAATTGTTTTATTTTACCTGACATTTTAAATTGTTGAGCAACCAGAGGAAAAGGCTGTGGATTTAACATGCCATATACAACTCCAAGCTAATGAGCTTCAGAAGCACTGAGGATGGCAAATAATCATGTGAGGAAATAAGGCAAGAATCAACACCACAAAAAGGGAAGTAATTTGCTAGGTAGCCTATAATTAGCCTCTGAATCTTACAGTAGAGAATATTATTGAGGGAAATAGCTTAGAAAGATTTAAAAAGGGATTAGTCATTCACATGAATGAATAAGCCCAGAATTTAGTTACCTGAGCCAGGGAGAGGAAAAAAAAAAAAAAAAAAAAAAAACACATAAAAAAAAA